>NW_020824906.1:0-248552 GCF_003285875.2 Drosophila novamexicana
ATAGAGATAGAGATAGAGATAGAGATAGAGATAGAGATAGAGATAGAGATAGAGCTGCTTGCCATAGTCTGGGCATTGGGCAAATTGCGACACTTTCTTTACGGGGTTAGGGACATAAACATTTTCACTGATCACCAGCCTCTCACGTTCTCGGTATCCTAGAGCAATCCCAACGTGAAAATTAAACGCTGAAGAGCGCGCCAACAGGAGATTTTCTATAACCTATGTTAGGGCGTCTGTGTAGTTGTAAGCCTTCTGCAACTAAAAATGTATCACTGCTTGTGTGCATCGAAATTCAAAAAACTATATTTATTATCTCGTTTGTATTTATTTGCCGTGCACGGAACTTATTAGCAGTTATGAATTATTATATTGTTTGTTTGGCAACCAAATGGAGCTGCGCTCAAAACGATGGGCAGCGGGCATTAGTGCAGGAGGCAAAGGGCCGAAGAAATAGAGTGGGCGTTCGCGTTGCAAAAAGAAACTTACTCTGGTCGAAATGACCAACTGCATGATGAAGCAGTCTGGCTCGCCGCCTTCATTGTGGGCAGAGACGATACGATTAATATACTCTACACGTTTTGGACTTCAAATGTGCATGCAATGGTTATAATCATACGATTCTCCGGGATATACAGTCAGTAAGCCTTTGATTCATCAGCGTATCCAAGAAATATGCAATTGGCTTCAAACAAGCATATAAGAAATTTTTTACGAAAATGAACAGGACGATGTCGAAACTCAATTGAGCACCACCAAAACACAATCAAAAGAAAGTTCATCAAGCGACGAGCAGTCTAAAAAGGACCAGTCTCATCAACATGGCAGAGGTCGCCTAGACTTTGGAAGACGAGTGAAAGTGAAAGGCCACGAAAAGTATTTCAACTACCAAGTGAAGAGATAGGGAATCATCATTCTAAGATATACTCGAGGAATGCGAGATGGCATTCATAACAACGAGGGACAATCCATTGACTCTGCAGGAGGCGCAATATACACCTAATGCCGCGAATGGGACAAGAGCAGTCGAAGAAGAATTTATGCCGAAGATATTTAACAACACTTGGAAAATTTTTGAGAAGCCAAATAACGGTAAGGTAATTGGCAAGAAAATGGTATTTCGGATCAAAAACAATTACAGCTCTACAGGCAAGAAAAATCTGAATAAAACAGGAGTTACTCAGCACCAAACATATTCAAAAAGCTAAGCAATGGCGCATGTCGCTGAAAAGGATGAAAAACCCCGTATGCCTCATAAGGGGAGCTCTATATGGACTGCATCCATCTATCTTAATTTGGTACTGAAAACATACAGCGAAACTGTAAGATATTGGACTAGAACCCACTTAACAGGATCCGAATGGTTGTAGCAATCAAAGGCACACACCAACAAGACATTGCAGATGAAGAACATTGGCCCAGTTAAGACCCTCCTAGAGAAAGAGTTTAAGCAAGAAAAGCCGAAACATTGTGTTTTATTTCACAAAAAAATAACATTGATGCCATATTGAAGAGATTTGGCATCGCAGTTTGCAAACCTGCCATTACTCCAATAGAAGCGAAATCAACACTAAAACCTCCAGCCGAGCCAAATGAAGATGAGAAGTAAATGAAGCAAATCAAAATTTAATTGGTTATCTAATCCTTCTCGCAGTCACGACATAGCATTTTCTGTGAGTTTTATGAGCCATTCAACTCTAGCCACACTATTGAGCGGTATCTAAGCAGTAAAAAGATGGGGGAACATGCCAGAATTGTGAATCACTGCGACAGCAGTAGCCGGAGAAAGATCGGTATAGAAAGACAAGATAAAAGTGCTCGTGACAGGTCTGGGACCAAGATCCTATATGGAAGATTAGAGTGAAATTCCATTATTCAATTCTATTATTTTCATATTCTCAACCCATCGAAAATTTGTTAAGAGGGTATAATGGGAAGCCTTTTCGACCCCAAAAAGTATATATATTCTTGATTAGCATCAATAGCAAAATCGAACTCAGAAGAAGGTCTGCTTGTTACCAGCAATTTCGATAGTCCTCACCTGAAACCATTTTCAAGCAAAAGATCAAATTTGACATAGAAATCCTGTTTTTTGACCAATTCTCTAAGATTTCATTAGAAAGAGTTACCAAAGTCACATGTAGCTTCTAGAATAGTATATACAAATCAAGTATCACTCATTTCATAGATATCACCACCCCCTCGGCACCACTCCATAGTTATAAATGAAATGAATATATCAATTGGAAGTAAAAATTAATTAAAGCCAGCATTTTAATTGTGTTGTCTTTTTGATAATATACGAATATTTTATAGCACAGATCTAATGCTGAAAATTACATCAACATCGGTTAAGAAAGATAGAAGTTATTACAGCCAGTATCATATTATATAAGCTATATAATGCTAAAGTAATTGATTGCGTACCCCGAGCTGCATATGGTGTTTGTAAAGTAAGGTTTAGGGTATCGCCTAGCCGGGCACACCCTACTAGAGCACCCTTATTCTTTAATATTTCATCTGTTTACGTTGTTTGTTTCTGTAACGTATTGATGTATTGGTATATATTTTGGTTAGGCAGTATTGTACGTGCGGAATGTGTACCAGAGATAGGTGCTATTAAGAATCGATGATCGATGATAAAAACAATATTTAAAGCATACAAATACTTTACTATTTCCATGTTTTTTTCAGTAAGGGAATGTAGATATGTGTAATTTTCAGAGTATTTGGTTAAACATACACTACCGCGATCATGGAAAATCGCATCTTCTTGTGTATCTGTAATATTTATAATTTTTAACGCAACTAAAATTGTATGATACATACAATAAATGTTTATAGCTAATTTGCGCTATATTATATTATCTGATAAACAAAATTTTGTATATACAAAATTTAATACCAAATATCAAAATGCGAAAAGTGCCTTTTTTTCTAAAACATAAATGACAAAATAATAAATACACAAAAATGCAGTCCAACGACGGATATATGCACTCAGATATGGCGAGGTGGCTACAGAGAATGACCATGGAAATTGCAAAGTCGCCGAAGGGTGGCCTCAATCGTAAGATGTATATTACGGTCTAGCAAGACCGCCTGAAGCCACAGAACTGTTGATGGGCGCTCCAGTCGTTACCCACAAGGATATATCCCCTCCAGAAAGCCTAGATTATTCTCCAATTGTCCGACAGGAACGAAGGCCGGTCAATACACAGCAGCAAATGTGTCATCGCTATTAGCTCAGAAATTCTGTCAAATCTGTCACTGTAATAGAAAGGTGACAATTAAGCTCCGAGCGGATAATTGCTTTAACATCATCCGGGTGGCTGGTGAATTAAATATCATAGCCATGGATGTGAAAGGAAGAGCGGAAGAGAAAGTTAGTTATCAACAAAATGGATGTCAATAGTTGACGATCTTAAGCTTATAAGAAATCTCGGTGCAACCAGTTCAAGATTAGCACGCACTGCATCATCTCTTAATTGGATATGATTATGAACATCATTTTGCCAAAACTGTATGACAAATTGCAACCAGTTGCGTTTGTATATATGTTACATATATTATATTGTAACATATATTATGTTACATTTTCAAAACTCAATCGCTTAGCAAAAGGTATTCTTAATTCATCTTTATTTAAATTAGGTAATTTCACAAGTTGTGTGTTAAGCTATTTCATCATAAGAGAGATGCTAGACATCGCAATTCAATCGGACGATAACTTACATGAAGAATATATATATCGATAGTAGCTTAAATTAAAGTCAAACATAATATTTCTTCCTCTTCTAAGGGACTGGTGAGAAATTCATTCTTTCTTTAATTACTCGGGACGTACACTTTGCTCTGTTCGCATTGATGTTTCCTTAGGTGTTGGCGATCCCCGTAACATTGGCGATTCCCTTGGTGCTGACATCAGTATTTCTTGATTTTCAGTTGTGCGCGAAGCTTTCGGTGTTCTGACCGCCCTGTCTATTGTCGGTCGTTAAATCTGATCCAAAGCAGTCCCTTGGTCTCTTATCTGTTATGTTATAAGCAGGTGGTGAATTTCTAGTTTTGCCTTAAGATCTCTCCTCGAATCCACTAATCCATTCTCGGGTTTCCAGAAATAAAGTAAACTACATCCTTAATCTCAAAAGGCGCCACGATTGCTTGCATTTTAAAATTTGTTTTGCTGATACCTTTTCCTTGGTGGACTGGATCAAATCCAGTCGTGTACGTAATTTTCGACCCAAGTTGTGCTATGCGGAGCGTTTCTGTATTGCTGTAAGAATTCGTTTATGTTCCTCTTAAGTGTGTTGGATGTCGTTCCCATTGCCTTTAGCGCACTTTTACCGTTTGGACATTTCTTTCTGCTTGACCGTTCGTTACGGGGTGATAAGGCGCAGATAACTTGTGGTATTTGACGCCAACAAACGTGAGGTATTGCTTGAATTCGGCCGAATTGAAATTTGTCGCGTTATCGGACACTACCATGAGGGGGACGCCAGACATAGCAAATAAATCATCTAGTAATTCCCTTGTTGTTGTTGCCATAATCTTAACGTTCAACCACTTTAAGTATGCATCCGTAACAAACAAAATCATAGCGCCTTCATATGGTCCCGCGAATTCGATGTGAATGAGTTCCCTAGGCGATTTAAGGTATTCCCAATAGTGATCGGAGCATTTTGCATCGCATTCTCGATGTCCTTATCGATTCCTGGCCAGTAGATAAAAGAGCGTGCAATACGCTTCATTTTTACTACACCTAAGTGGGCCCTGTGTAGTCCGTCGAGGATCAGTTTTTGAAGTTTAGGTGAGATAACCACGCGATGTTTGAATGCAGCCACATGATATCTCCTACTTGCACTCTGGTGACTTGTATCCATTTCTTGTATGACATTGGCCGCTCTCCAGTATTTGCAAGATTTTGCCCAAATGCTGATATTTTCTTCATTATACTGCACGGTGCACCTGTGTCCAGTTCCATTGGTATTTGTATTCCATCATGGCGTTGGTATTAGATTGTTGTATAAATTGCATTTCTTCCGGGGCGTCTGAATGTTGACTCGGAGATCAGTTTCGTATTGGCTTTACATACCTTACTTATATGCCCTACTTTACCACACACGTAGCATTTCTCGTTTTTTTGAATTTGCAATCTTTGCGCAAGTGTTGGCCCCCACATACGTAGCATTTGTTTACTTGCTTCACTCCGCTTGACGGCTTCGTCCTGATTGGCGAGAAGCCCAGTTTGCATGAATGCTGTGTATCTGCAGCTTGGTTGTCATTAACCGTGTTTGCTGATCGTAGTAACAATTCCCTGGAATATGCAGCCTCGTATGTATCTGCAAAGGTTGTTGTCTGATTTTGCACGCCGAAAAGCATTTGTTCTGTTAGCATTCTGTCTAAAAACTAGTCGTAATTGCAAAATGATGCTGCCTGTTTCAAGCATAGAACAAACGCTGCTAGTGACTCCCCTGGTTCCTGGCGTAGTTGGCGGAATTTGAAACTCTCTGCGTAAATGTTTTGTTTGCCATCAAAGTGATTAATTAGCACTTCCTTAATCTCGCTGAGTTGTAGTGTCTCTGGTTGCGTCGGACTTATCAGAATACGTAGCACTGAATTCAGTTCAATTCGGTCAGCATCGGGAATTTTACTCAGTTGCAGTGCCCATTCGAATCGTTGCAAGTAGTCTTGCAGTGTACAGTCTTCTCCTCTCTTGAAGTTTGGCATTGCAAACGACGGTACTTTCGTAACGATTGCTACCCCACTTGCATTTTGACCTGTGTTACGGAACTGCTTGTTTCTCAGTGGGCCGCGCCGGCTGGCTCATCGGATTCTCTGGGTGTGGTCCCATCCCTGGCCCGCAGTCCGCACAATCGATAACAACAAAGCTACACGTCTGTAGCAAAACAGACTCACACAACACTACTCAAAATGAACCGCATAATCGATAACAAATATTCGGAACTACTAACTCATGAACAAAATACACAGCTGTAACAACTATGAAAATGTAAACAACAAAGGTAAGACACTCAATATAAATTAACAAAAAAACACTATTTATCCACCTTACTCTTCCAGATCGGGCCCCGGTTCCGGACCCAGCGTACCCGCCCTACCATGAGACGATCACCTCCACTCGTCTCCCTCATTTTGGCCACTAAATGGCCTATATTAGCCCGTGTCGGCCATAATGCCCACTCTCCCGAACAATATTATTTTAGCCGGACATGATTTCTTTCAATAGGTGCGTATAATTGGTTGCGTTTTCTTAAAATGTATAACAATCATAATCATTGCTTATGGCATTTATCTTGCAGCTGTTTAGGATCTCATGCAAGCGGATAATTCATTAACTTCACAGGTGCGTATTACTGTTGCATATATTTATACTAATTGACAAAGCGCATTCATTCCTAAATTTTTCTCTTATCTTATAGAATTAATTTTTTTATTTTTTTACAACACTGAATGGAACAGGCGACGAAATACTACAAGGATATTGCTAGTCGCCGCAAAAGAAACGCGCAAGGAGGCACTTTAGAGGCAATCGTTGCGCCGATTTAGGAACAATGGCCCACACAATTACTTAAAACTGGGTATGTCACGTATTATGTATTGTATGTATTAAATCGCTTAATTCTACCTTACCCTACCTAAAGAGCTCTCTGGGGGTGGTAAGGGGCGATATAAATGCGTAAATTCAAATTAGGTAAGTATGTGAGCATAGTTCGCGCAAGTGTCAATTTTAGATTTTTATATTTTACAGGCGCAGATGCATCACCTTTGGAGTTTCCCTCACCGTTCGCACTCTAAAGTGAAGCTCGGCGTAAGTGCCTACGTATGTATAAATATATTTTATAAATACAAATTAACTAAATTTAACGAAAAAAAAAAAAATCTACTCCTTTTCAGGGAGTGCAATTAGGAGTCTTCTTCTGACTCTGCCAGGGGCTCGAACGAGGATGGGCAAAAACATGGAACGGACTCACTCGGTGGATGTGGGCGGGGTCTCGCCTGTGGCCGCTTCTTCGTTGTTGGAGCCCGGTCGTTGGTGGCTCGTCTCGTCGCCTTCAGGTTTGCGCCGACGCTTGCTGGCGGCGTCGCGGATATGGCTGGTTTGCGCCGCTGCACTGAATCCTGGCCTTTGAATATTTCGTGGGCCTCTCTGGTGCGCGAGCTGGTCTCCTTGGTGCCGGAGCCGTTAATTTTTGGCTTATTTGGTTCGTCTCTCGTCGCACTTAAGTTTTAAGTCTCTTTTAATTTTTTATTATATTTTTTTTTTTTTTTTTGACTCGAGCGGTTTGCTTTCGATATATTTATTAAATGGCAAAAAAGAACACAAAAACAAAACTTTTATTTGTCTGTTAAGTCATTTGTATTATGCGCCGGCTTAATTTGCAGAAGGAAAAAAATTCGAGTCTTTTTAGCAGAAATGCAATGTACAACTTTTATGCTCACTTCGAGCTGGCACGCCCGCCGTTAACCGCTGAACAAATCGAACTCCACGACATTTTTGGGCAGCCACACCATCGGTGCCGAATTTCGGCACACGCATACATTTGCGAGGCGGGCACCGTTGCTGCTCATCTGCACAGCTGCAAATTTTTTTGGGTCAACGGCCCAAATGAAGGCCAAGGGCTCTTTAAGAGCGAACCGGGCGGCCAATAGCAATCGTCGCTTTTGGCGCCGTGGATCGCATGTCTGGCGTTGCCACCCTTCAAAAATTTGGGCTCCGCCGTGGGCCCAGCTTCACCCCGCATACTCCGACCATAGGACAAAAGATATCGGCGTGGCCGATAATATCGCACGCAACCAACTGAGTAACCCTCGGTGCTGCCGATAACGTCAAATGCAACATCACCACGCAGATTATTGTAACGACATGAAGGACAGTTACAAGGAATCTGCGTGCGCATTTCATGGATTGACCCAGCCGGCTAATAACGATGCCCAACGTAGGCCACACCCACGACAAGTAATCTATATTTTTGCCGCTGACCCAAAAAAAAAGGGGGGACTGGCGCTGCCGCCGCCGTTGCCTGGCAGGGAGGTGAGCAAATTACGATTATGTTCGTATATCTTTTGCGTGGAAGACGCCTAGCACGCGTCCCTGGAGATCTTCCAACTCGTAGGCGTTGGTTCCCACGGCTCGGACGACGCGGCTCTTCAAGAACTTCCGGGCGAACTTGGCATTGAAGGCTTTGCCGAAGCTGCTTAGTGCGAAGTTGCGCCTCCACACTTCCTGTCCCGGTTCCAGATGGAGCTGTCGCGCGCGGTGGTCGTACCGTTGGCGACTTCGCTCGTATGCGGTGTGCAGGTGGTCCTTGACTTGGCTTCGGATTACAGCCAGTCTGTCCTTTGCGTCAAGGTCAGAAATACTGTGGTCGGCCAATGATCTCAGCTTCCTGGCCAGTTTGTAACTGGAACCATTCAGGTACATCTGCTGTCCAAAGACCGCGAAGAACGGAGTGACTCCCGTAGCGCTGTGGACCGCATTCCGGATCGCCACTTCCACCTCTGGTAGGTACGCGTCCCATTCCCGATGATCCTGACCCAGGTAGGTTCTGATTGCCGACAGCACTGTGCGGTTCACGCGTTCGGCGGCGTTGCTCTGAGGCGAATACACTGGTGTGCGCAGGTGAGTAATGCCAAACGCCTGGACCATCGCATCGAACGACTTTGACACGAATTGTCGTCCATTATCCGAATGGATCACTTCCGGCACGCCAAATTTGAAGAACACCTCATGCACTAGGAAGTTCACGACATCCGCCGCGGTGGCTTCCCTCATGGCCTTCAGGAAGGTAAACTTCGAGAAGTGGTCTACGACGACGAATATCCACGCATGCCCTCGTTTCGACCGTGGATACTTCCCCAAGAAGTCGATATATAGCTTCTGGAAGGGGCGGTCGGTGCGCACTTCTTCCCCAATTCCGACCTGCATTCGGTAGTTCTGTGCCTTGGTCTCCTTGCATGTATCGCATTTCCGAACATAGTCCCTGACTTGTATGGCCATGTTGGGCCAATAATATCGCCTGCGCAGCGCGTGCAGCGTTTTCCTCATGCCTCCATGAGCTGACGTCTCGTCCGCGTGTGCTTGTTGGATGAGTCCTGCCGTCAGCGACTCCGGCACCCAGAGCTTCCAACTTGTGCCTTCGACCTCATCCTCCAAGCTCTCGTGCACGGTCCTCTTGAACAGAAGTCCGTCCTGCACTCTAAGGTCCGGCAACTTCCCTTGTTGGCTCATCACCTCTTTTATCAGCTCTCGATATTCGGTGCTCTCGAACTCCGGGGTCTGAAATCCCAACAGATCTTCCGGGGTCAGTTCGACCTCTTCCACGCTTCGGGACAATGTGTCTGCGACGACGTTGTCGGCTCCCTTGCGGTACTGCATGGAGAAAGGGAACGCTTGCAGTTCTAGGGACCACCTGGCTAATCTCCCGCTCAAGTCTTTGAGACTCATAAGCCACTGCAGACTCGCATGATCGGTGATTACCGTGAACGGCATCATCTCCACGTACGGCCGGAATCGATGTATGGCCAGTTTGGCGGCTAGGCATTCCTTCTCGGTCACCGAATAGTTGATCTGGTGCTTGTTGAGTTTGGCCGAGAAGAATGCGATCGGCCTTTCCTGTTGTTCGTCGTCTAGCTGGAACAACACGGCTCCTACTCCGTAGTGAGATGCGTCGCATTGGATGAAGAATGGTCTTCGAAAATCTGCGTGAACTAACACCGGGGCTGTGGTGAGGGCTAACTTCAAGCTTTCTATGGCTTCTATGGCCTCGTCGCTCAACACAAATCTACCCGTTCTCTTCTTAAGGGCATCAGTCAACGGTACCGATATCTCGGCGAAGTTCTTTATGAATCGGCGATACCACCCCGCCGTACCTAAGAAGCTTCGTAGTTCTTTGACTGTCCTCGGATTCGGGATGTTCCGGATCGCTTCTACTCTTCCCGGATCCATGCGCAGCGTCCCGCCGCCTATGATGAAACCCAGGTAGTTTAGGTTGCGGAAGCAGAATTTTGACTTCGCCATGCCTATGGTGAGGTTCGCGTTCCTCAGACACTCGGCCACCAATTCCAAGTATTTTAAGTGCGTTGGAAAATCTGCCGATATTATCAGCAAGTCGTCTAGGTATACGAATACGTTGGACCTCAGATTCGCCGGGATTACTCTGTCCATGAGCCTGCAAAGTTGTTGAGCGGCGTTGCGGAGCCCGAATGGCATGTGGCGGAACTGGTATAGCGGCCTCCCTGGTACAGTAAACGCCGTATACGCCCTGCTCTTCTCCTCCATCTCGATTTGCCAGAACGCGAACTTAAGGTCGACGCTAGAGATAAAATGAGTCTCGTCGATTCGCGATAGGATGCCCTCGATGCATGGAAGCGGGTAAGCGTCTTTTACCGTTACTCTGTTTAATTTCCTGGCGTCTAAGCAAAACCTGTTCTTCCCAGGCCTCATCACCACCGTCGTCCGGTTGCTCCAGGGGCTGTCACTCTCCTCGATGATGCCCAACTTTAGCATCTTATCCACCTCGGCCCACACGATCTCTTGTTTGGCCGGGGACAGCGGATAATGTCTGTCTTTCACGGGTTCTGCTCCCTCGATCAGCTGAATTCGGTGCTGCAGCAGGTGAGTTTTCCCTAGGCCATCCTTCTCAAATTGGAGAAATCTGCGCTTCACGCTTTCCAACTGACTCCTCTGATCGTTGTCCAGGTCCCACATTTCCGGATCCGTCACGCAGTCGTCGTCGTCCCGGTAATAAGCCACCTCTGGGTTCGCTACCGTTACCTCAGATGCCTCTGGTGGTGTTTCGGACTTTCTGGCCGGACCGAGCAGCTCTGGTGCGATCTCAAAGGCTCGCCAGAAGTCGATTCCCAGGTATAGTTCCTGTCGCAGGTCCGGGCACATGTAAAATACGATATCTTCCTTTCTATTCCCGTATTTCACAGGCAGAACAACGCGACCTAAAATTGGGCGATTGGCACCCGCCGCTGTCCTCACCATCGATTCGTATGGCCGCGCTTCCCATCCCAGTTTCTCCACTAACTCCCGGCATCCTTGTCCCAACAGACTGACTGAGGCCCCCGTGTCCAGCAACCCTTTCATCTTGGCCCCAGCGACCTCCACTTCGGCGAATACTCGTGGGTCTATACTCTCCTCCCGTCTCACCGCTTCGACGACCTGGCGCCTGGTAATCCTGCGTCTGCGGAAGCGCGCACGTGCCTTCACCATTCTCCGGGTGGCTAGCGTCATCCCCTCCAGCTGTCGCTCACCAAAAATTCTATTTCGGGCCGACATGTATGCCCGAACACGTTCTTCGTATGGTAAGCCCCTCAGTGTTCCTCCTTTGCTTATACTATTATTATAATTAGCCTTATCCTGATCCTTATTCCAAATCTCCGTCTCCTTTCCAATGATTATTGGCTCTGGTAGGTGTCCCTCTCCTGCTTCCCCGCGGTCGCCGTCCCGGAACGCGTCTGTCCCGCCATCACCGCGCTCCCTCTGGGGTTTCCCGGACAGTTTTTACACTGCGAGCAGAAAGTGTCCGGCTTTCCACACCTATAGCAGAATATTTTCCGCTCCTTGGACAGGCAGTCTCTAAAGACGTGATCGAACTGTCTGCAGTTCCAGCATACAATTCGGGATGAGTTTCTGCTTCGCACGAATGCCTCCTCCAGTTCTCCCGGTGGCGTTTCTGTAAGATGCGGTGGTACTTCAACCTCGTGGACTACGGGCCTCGTTCCTTGTGGACAACGCGACGGCTGAAGGTACCCAGTCCGGCTTCTGCGACCCATGTGCCTCTCCACTTCTAGGCACTCTTGGCGCAGCTCATCCACGGTGAGTACGTCCATGGCATAGATATATTTCGCCAGACTTTCTTTTAAACCACGCTTTATAATCCTCACCAGCTCTCGGTCTCTCAGCGGCTTCTGGAATCGCGCGGCGAGTTGACGCATGTGGTGGATATAATCATCCACCCCTTCGCTGGCCTGTTGCTCTCGTTGTAGAAGCTCCTGCATTACATCGTGTTCCGTCTGGTAGCCCCGGAACCTGTCCAAGAGGGCATGCCGCAGTTGCATCCAGCTGTCGACCCTAGAATGCCGCACGTGCATCCAATACCACTCGCGGGCGCGTCCGGTCAGGAGCAGGTGGAAACCGCGCAGGACCTCCTTCCACGGGCACTGATACTGCCTCTGCAGGAACTCTAGGCGGAACACGAAGTCCTCGACCGAATTCATCGCGTCCTCGCCGTCAAACTTGACGTTCCACCGCTCGAGCTTCATGTACGCAGTTTCTCGCACGTTGGCGTACGCCTCCTCCGGTTGAAAATCATCCGCTCTCCGGTCCTCTACTCGGAAATGACGGTTATTCGGGTTACGCCAGTTCCTCGACTGAGCATCTGCCACGTAAACTGGGCTGCTGGACGAATACTCCGCCCCTCGTGCGCCTTGTCTACGTGGCTTCGGTGGCACCGGTGGTGGAAATGCCTCGCGCTGGAACACTTCCCGTTCTTTCGGGATGGCGCCTGTTCGCGGTCCCGGCTCGACATGTCTGGGCGGCTTCGGCGCAGTGTTAGTCTCGGCGGTTTGGCTCCCTGGCGGCCTAAGCACATCAATGATGCCCTTCATCATTTCCATGAAGCCAGCTCGCATCTCCTCGCGGATGGACTCGCTGATGCCAGATGGCAGAGCATGCAGATATGTTTGGTGGGCCTGAGCGATCGCCGCGTTTGCCGCCGATTTGAGCACTGAGTCTTTCGGGGCTTTTGGGAACTCCAGGTTCCGTGGAGGTCTATCCTGTTGCGCCAATTCTTTCTCCAAGTCTACCAGGTGACCCTCTTCCGGGATCTGTCTCTCTGGAAATCCCCGGAAATTCATTGGCGTTCGCACCAGCCCTCCAGCTGGGCGCGGCGGTGGCAGAGCCGACGCCCCATCAGCGTCAGAAGCCCAATCAGACACCTGTTCCTCAGCCATACTTATCCCTTCTGAGAACAGTACCCCTCTCTTCTACAAGGCTTACAACCCTTATAAAAACTTTACTAATATTCCTAATAAATTAATAAATAAATAAACACCCACTAACAAATCTTACTAATAAAGAATAATAAATTAATACACATCGACCACAAAAACACTCACAAAATTAAATTTTTTTTCTTTCTAATTAATTTCAAATACTTGGGGGAGAGAAGACAAATCCTAACACAGGCTAAATAATCTACGCATAATCTGGACAGTGGACAACACTTTAGCATTCGTCCCATGCTCAGTTCGTCAGTTTGACTGACGAACGGCATGCAAGGAACGCTACCTTGAAGGCTATTTGGTTTCTGTCGCACTTCTGGGCACCCTTAGGGTATGCTGTGTGACAGGTGCGGCGTAGGATCGGCTCTATATCGTCCTGGGTCACCTGCCTCCGAAGCTCATTTAACTACGGCCAGCACACACCAAACGTTAACACAGAGTGGGACAAAACAAATAGAAAACATTAAACAAACTCTAGTCAGACCTACCCTAATATCACATTTTGTCACAGGTTATTTTGTCATGGCGGCTACCACCAGGCTACGCTGGACGGTCGCGAACGTTCACCAACTAGCAAACGTGACTTACCGTCATCAACCGCGACAAGAAAACTCCCCATGTCAATGGACACCATGGCAAGATCCGTCTCCGTCGCTCTTCTGGCCATTCTTGGGATATGCTGTGTGACAGATGCGGCGCAGGCTCGGCTCTATAACGTCCTGGGTCACCTGTCTCCGAAGCTCGTATAACTACGGCCAGCATACATCCAACATTGACACAAAATGAGACAAAAACTACTAATTGAATAAATAACATCTGACTAAACTACCCTAATATCACATTTTTTTAATCATGAGATGCCTTTGTCGTTGCGGCTACCACCAGGCGAACGATGGATAGTCGCAAATGTTTCGCCAACATGCGAACGGCCATCAACCACTACAAAAAAAAACCCTCATGCTTATGGATGGATATTCAGATAACCTCTACTTCCGTCGTGCTTCTCGGATTCCACTACACGCTGCGCGATTATGAGCTACCTACTCGTGCCACATAAGACTTCAGCGGTGTGGGTCCTGACGCCAAGGGAGTCCTTTCCTCTGTACCTTTATTTTTATCGTATTTATTTTTCTTTGATTACACACCGACTTCAAAGAAGCCGAGTGCTTCTTCAAATTGGGCGCCATATTGTTACGGAACTGCTTGTTTCTCAGTGGGCCGCGCCGGCTGGCTCATCGGATTCTCTGGGTGTGGTCCCATCCCTGGCCCGCAGTCCGCACAATCGATAACAACAAAGCTACACGTCTGTAGCAAAACAGACTCACACAACACTACTCAAAATGAACCGCATAATCGATAACAAATATTCGGAACTACTAACTCATGAACAAAATACACAGCTGTAACAACTATGAAAATGTAAACAACAAAGGTAAGACACTCAATATAAATTAACAAAAAAAACACTATTTATCCACCTTACTCTTCCAGATCGGGCCCCGGTTCCGGACCCAGCGTACCCGCCCTACCATGAGACGATCACCTCCACTCGTCTCCCTCATTTTGGCCACTAAATGGCCTATATTAGCCCGTGTCGGCCATAATGCCCACTCTCCCCAACAATATTATTTTAGCCGGACATGATTTCTTTCAATAGGTGCGTATAATTGGTTGCGTTTTCTTAAAATGTATAACAATCATAATCATTGCTTATGGCATTTATCTTGCAGCTGTTTAGGATCTCATGCAAGCGGATAATTCATTAACTTCACAGGTGCGTATTACTGTTGCATATATTTATACTAATTGACAAAGCGCATTCATTCCTAAATTTTTCTCTTATCTTATAGAATTAATTTTTTTATTTTTTTACAACACTGAATGGAACAGGCGACGAAATACTACAAGGATATTGCTAGTCGCCGCAAAAGAAACGCGCAAGGAGGCACTTTAGAGGCAATCGTTGCGCCGATTTAGGAACAATGGCCCACACAATTACTTAAAACTGGGTATGTCACGTATTATGTATTGTATGTATTAAATCGCTTAATTCTACCTTACCCTACCTAAAGAGCTCTCTGGGGGTGGTAAGGGGCGATATAAATGCGTAAATTCAAATTAGGTAAGTATGTGAGCATAGTTCGCGCAAGTGTCAATTTTAGATTTTTATATTTTACAGGCGCAGATGCATCACCTTTGGAGTTTCCCTCACCGTTCGCACTCTAAAGTGAAGCTCGGCGTAAGTGCCTACGTATGTATAAATATATTTTATAAATACAAATTAACTAAATTTAACGAAAAAAAAAAAATCTACTCCTTTTCAGGGAGTGCAATTAGGAGTCTTCTTCTGACTCTGCCAGGGGCTCGAACGAGGATGGGCAAAAACATGGAACGGACTCACTCGGTGGATGTGGGCGGGGTCTCGCCTGTGGCCGCTTCTTCGTTGTTGGAGCCCGGTCGTTGGTGGCTCGTCTCGTCGCCTTCAGGTTTGCGCCGACGCTTGCTGGCGGCGTCGCGGATATGGCTGGTTTGCGCCGCTGCACTGAATCCTGGCCTTTGAATATTTCGTGGGCCTCACTGGTGCGCGAGCTGGTCTCCTTGGTGCCGGAGCCGTTAATTTTTGGCTTATTTGGTTCGTCTCTCGTCGCACTTAAGTTTTAAGTCTCTTTTAATTTTTTATTATATTTTTTTTTTTTTTTTTGACTCGAGCGGTTTGCTTTCGATATATTTATTAAATGGCAAAAAAGAACACAAAAACAAAACTTTTATTTGTCTGTTAAGTCATTTGTATTATGCGCCGGCTTAATTTGCAGAAGGAAAAAAATTCGAGTCTTTTTAGCAGAAATGCAATGTACAACTTTTATGCTCACTTCGAGCTGGCACGCCCGCCGTTAACCGCTGAACAAATCGAACTCCACGACATTTTTGGGCAGCCACACCATCGGTGCCGAATTTCGGCACACGCATACATTTGCGAGGCGGGCACCGTTGCTGCTCATCTGCACAGCTGCAAATTTTTTTGGGTCAACGGCCCAAATGCGGGCCAGGGATGGGACCACACCCAGAGAATCCGATGAGCCAGCCGGCGCGGCCCACTGAGAAACAAGCAGTTCCGTAACACCTGGGCACAAAAATATCGGTGGCATCTGGCCCAATATTTGTGCGATAGAACGGCAACGCTGCTTATTTTTATCTCGCTCGCACTTACTCTCTGCGCTCTCTCATGTTTAGGGATCGTATTAAGCAAAAATGCGCACAAATTTATTTTTCTCAAATGTCGGAGGCATTTCTACCCTTTTGAAAGGTCGAGTAATATAAAATCATGAAAGGGTTTGCCATGTCGTCCGAAATTCTTGCAATTTAGCTCGTTATCGTTGGTAACGGTACCTAACCGTTGGTATGTGTGCATTTACGATTCTTTGGACTTGCTGTCTGCCTGTCCCCGATGCAAATTGGACAAGATTTTGGGATTTCTAATTTTCGACCTCTACACACAGACACACACACACAAATGCGTATGAATGGGCAGATCATTGGCGCAAAAGAAAATTTAATTATTTGGGTTTGATGAATGAATGTTGTCTCCTTATTATATCGTCAAATTAATATATGACAAAGATAAATATTATAGCTGAATCAAACTATTAAAACTATTAAACATATATGATCGCTCCTTTTGGTATTTCTTATATTTGAATATTTTACAGATTTTAATTTTTACACAAATATCCGCTGGTCATAAAATTATTTAAGTGATCAGCCACCTGTCCTACATATGCAAATGCAGGTGCTTGCCAAGTGTTTATCCGTTCGTCCCAACGGGCTGCCGCAGGTGATCTGCCCATGATCTGCCCATTCATACACATTTGTGTGTTTGTGTGTGTGTGTGTGTGTATTTTTGAACGCATGCCAGTTTTAGTAAGCAGTTTATCATCGTTCATAGCAAATTCTCAAACTCAATTGCATATGTTAACAAATTCAAATTTTAGTACTCCAGCTATATACACATGTAAAATTCATTCAATTATTTTTCAACACAGATCAAACAGATTGTTCAATTTGAAAGTGGATGGATACACAGTAGAAACGCTTTTTCAAATTAATTGGTAGTGGCGGATACAAACTCAAAACGCAGTGATGATAAAAACTTAACAGTGGAATTCTCCAAACTAATATAGATTTGATCTAGGGTTCGTAAACACATGGCATCTTACCGGAACAGCTGTTTGAAATCGGCCCAAAAGTAACCGACGGGAAACGGGCGCAAAATGACAAACAGAAGTGTAACAATATTTTTGTAGATATTTGATACTTTTGTATGGTATAAGTTTAATTTTTCATTTCAAGCTTTTCTAACTCCTTTTCAAACGACAACTCAATTGTCCTTAGACCTTTTTCAAATTTTTCGGAATCTGCTATCCACCGGCACTGCAAACTTTTGACTCCGTTCACTTCAGTTTTTCTGTTATTAGTCTCTTTCATTATAGTAATATTTTGTTGAGTTGATACCGTGCTTAAAGTTTTAAGCAAGCAAGCAATTTGACAAAGAATCTTCATGAAAGTAATATCAACTTTGAACTTTGCACAACATTCATATGCAAGGAGCAGCTCTGAGGAACTGATCGCCGAAATCTACATCAGATCCAGGAATGCCTTTAATATTTGTTATAAACAATTTTCTATGTATATAATTTTAATAACAAGCGATATTTGCATAGTTTCACCATTCGATTATTCGATATTCTCCGATAGACCCGAAATTTGCAAGGGCCACCACTATAGCTATATTACATTTTAAATTTATACTTAAATATATGCCAATTGAATTCGGAGTATGTATACTGCATTTATATATAGCGGAAATAAGTAGGCATTCATTTCAGTTGGAAAACTTATTAATTGTTTTGTGGAAAAAGTGTTTATCTAGTAATTTTGTTACTATGTTCATCTGCATATACGATGTTGATTTATCCAAACCATTTACATACATTACATTTAAATTAATATGCCAATATGTGCTGCAAGTTACGGCAAATTTAGACATGCTTAGTAATATATAAAATGTTCCTCTATGCAGGTATTTATTCAAGTGTATATACCAGTCAACTTAAAGAATACAAACATTAATAGCAACACCCCTAAAGATTAACTAGTCAATTATTGTTATTATTATTTGTCCAATTTAATGAAATCATGGGCAACCATTCGTATATTTATTTACGGCAAAGTATTTGATAAACATTCACCTATTTTCATGTGTATACACAACATAAATATATGTACATACATATGTGTGAATTCGCGCACTCAGTGTATACATATGCATATATATATATTTGAGTGTGTGTGTTTAGATGCCAATGCAGCAGTATCTAAATATATTTACGTATGTATGTACATAACTGTTGTCCCCAATATCAACCGAAGCAAGATTTAATTGTTTGCATTGTATAAGCAATTAAATCAGTATTGACTTGTTTCATACATTTTTAAGGTGCCGAGTAAGTTAAGTAGATCGGACTAAAATAGGTATAAATATTTTGCTCTTTGGCGCAACTTAGTAGCCAGATTGATTGATGAATTTAGTTCAGAGTTTTAACCCGACTTATATTCTACACAACACATTTTCATTACAAACAAATATTAACTACGTCATATATTGGATCACTTTTCATTTTAAAAAAAGTCTCGAAAAGTATTTCTACTACTCTAATAGCGCACAGGATACATGTCGATTTATGAGATCTATTCCAGAAAAGTTTTTTGTTTTTCATATGTTGCATTATATTATATATGTACCTACCTAAGAGTAATCACGATCGAGGTAAAATTATTTTTGGTTAAAAGTTATTTACAAAACTCTACGAAAGAGTTAATGAATACGTGATTATGCGATTTTAGAAATTAAAATCGCAAGTGTGAAAAATTCGCGAATTTACGTTCGATCGGCTTCCAAAAAAATATTTTGATACTTTTCGCAAGAAGGGGTGGTCTTTGGTGGAAACTGCGGCCTTGAAGTGGTAAGAGCGAAAGTTCATTTTCCGGTTTCAAATTCACCCCACCAAGACTAAAATGTGCGTAAATTTTGGTTCGTACATCGAACTAATGGGATTTAAACAAAAATTAAAAAGATGACAAAAATTAAAACTCTTTACTTTCCCATTATATTTAAAAACAAAATTGACCTGACTAAATCTTCTAGTATTAATGGTCTGATATCCCACTTGAGAAAGTCTGCTTTTCGCTGAAATCTCTAGACTAGTATGTTTTTAATCATGTTCAGACATTCATCATTTCGTAGATTGTAAATAATCTGCACTGCATCTGTGTTCTTACACAATAATCTACTAAGATTTTCACGAAATATGTAACGCATAAGAGGAGACATCTCTCGCATTTATTCAGTATTTACAGCAAAGCCGGTACAGCTATGTCAGTTTTAAAGCTATCTTCATAAAATTTAACGTAGATACGTCTTTTGTATGTACAATATATATGACGGAACCAGGTTGTGCCGCTATATTATATAGCTGCCATATACATACATATGTCAACAAATTTTAAATCCATATGTTGCTATCATACTTTTAACACGCGCACTTTAAGCTTGTTCAGGTTCTCTTCATTTATTCCCACACTATGGAATTGATGTTTATAGGCCGATATTTATAAAATTCTAAGGGCATAAATATGGCTTCCATATGTGAGTAAAAACGAATGACCTCGTCTACCTTTAAGATTTAGTATTGTACAATTTTAAGGAAACAAGAGGGTGAAATATTCTGGTTCTCTGAATAGTAAAAAGTCTACTTACTAAAATATGTGCTGCCAGCTCTTAAAGGCCCTATGATATGTTAAAACAAGTAAGAGGTTTTAGTCGGGAGCTCCCGACTAGGGGATACCCTGAACCCTCTTATTCCAACACCAAATAAATGAATAAAAAAAAAGTTCCCTTGGCAGGGCTCGAACTCGCGACAGATCGCACCACTTGCTATGCCTCTACTCAACAGCCACACCAACAATTAAGTACTTATGATAAAAAGGAACTAAAATAACATTACAAAAAAGAGATGCAATTACCATGCTATTAGAATGCGAAGCAGACGCGCATGAATGTGTGTGTGTACATGTATACAGAAATTCGTAAAGCTGCTGCCCCATTTAATTGCGCAGTTGCATATAACTTTGGTTTTTCTTAACCGATCTTTATGAAATTTTCTACAGTATATCTTATTGTACCATAGAATATTTGTGTATTCTGAAAAAGTCAATTGCATTTAAATTGTGGTTTAAATTGGTTGGCAATAAAAGTTGGGTTATTAACTTGATTTATAGCTTTGCGGTGGTAGCGGGGAGGTGGCGATAGGTATGAAATGAAAGATATTTTAAATATCTAGAATATTCTAGAAGCAACATATCATGTTTGGTGGCTCTAGCTCTTATTATTTACCCAATTTGCTAAAAAAAAAAAACAGGTTGTCGATATCGATTTTTATCGATTGCTTGGAAACGGAGTAAGTTATTGATTATCGGAAACAAACTCGATATGCGCGGGAACTAGGAGCATCTACATCTAACCTGATCTCATTAAAAATGGGTATAAGGGTATATTGTATGTGTGCAAAATCTAAATGTATGTAACAGGCAGAAGGAAGCATCTCCGACCCCATAAAGTATATATATTCTTGATCAGCACCAATAGCCGAGTCGATCTAGCCATGTCCGTTTGTCTGTCTGTCCGTCTGTCTGTATGTATGAACGCAAGGATCTCAGAACCTATAAGAGCTAGAGACTTGAAATTAGATGCAGATGCTTCTAGTTCCCGCGCAGATCGAGTTTGTTTCCGATAATCGATAACTTACTCCGTTTCCAAGCAATCGATAATAATCGATATCGACATCTTGTTTTTTGGGCAATTTTAATAAGTAATAAGAGCTAGAGTCACCAAACTTGACATATAAATTCTAAAATAGAATTTATATATGCATTTGATGTTGGAAGAAAATGGTTCAGGGTATCCCCTAGTCGGAAGCTCCCGACTAGAACCTCTTACTTGTTATTTATTTGGTTTTTAAATCTACTGGAACCGATTATGATCGGTTAAAAAACTCAAAATTTATTAAAGAAAACGTGTTGTTAGTTTGAATTGTTTTTTATTACTGCTAAATCAAACGGGGCCGTATCGCGAGCTGAATTCGTTGTAAGAGAAGAGAGTTCAGGGTATTCCCGACTACAGTCTCTTGTTTTTCTTATAGCAAGTCCCTAAGGGATAGTTTTCGGCAATCGCAAGTAGCAGCGCAGCAGCAGCTTGAGTATGTATGCGTTAAGTAAGGATATAATGTTTTTGACGGCAGCTCGCGTTCAAGGAATCTCCCATTCAGGCTAAATTTGACCTTACCTTCGTACCTTCTTAATCAGATGAAGAATATTTCATTTCGTACTTTCGTGCCTTCTTAATTAGATCAAGGATATTTCATTTTGTAGGTACCGCCACCCCCATCCATCTGCTTTCTCTTCTGATATTAATCAAATAAATAACTCAATTAAAACAACCAATTTAAGCTAAAATATTAATTTTAACAGTATCTTTGAACCCTTTTTTGCATTGATAATTACATGTACACTTCCCAAAATGTGTGCAGATGTGTACTTTTCCATTTGCCCGTTGAAACCCTTGTTTTGCGGTACCAAAACGTTGTCTAGGGGAAAACATCGACATGAGCATGATGGATGCTGCACAAGACGAACAGCTCGCAATATATGGCTTACTACGTCGGACTTACTACGGCTTACTACGTCGGTCGGTGTCAATTATAAAAACCTAATTTTCAAAATCTTTTCGCCGTATATAACGAAGATTTAATAGGAACTTAACAACTTTTAGCATGAACGTGCAACTTCCAGTACATTTGGGTTATGAAACAATTCAATGGTTTCTCACTAGTCTCGATCGAAGAACTCGAGAAAAAATCATTGTGAATAATACCGGACCGTAGTGCGTCTTCCAACGCGTTGACGTCCTGCCTGGAAAATGCATCCGTTATATGGTCTTGTTTTACTGGTTTGTAAAAACAATGTGTATCATATTCGGCGTTGAACGCATTCCAATGTATTATTTTTGTGTTAGGGTTTCTGACGGAAACCGCGAATAAACAGATGGTCCATATAAATATTGTTCCCTTCATAGAGATGACTTCCCTGATTAGGTCTAGTTGTTGAAGGCGTGAAACTGCCTTTCATCAAACATTATAGGGACATTTTTAACCATTGTTAACTTATTATGCAGTTTTCCGATTTTAAAAATCGTAGTTTTACTATAAAGGCAAAGACTTTTACGAACCACATATAATAACTAGGAAGTCCTAGAACAATATTATTGCGAAAAGGTTACAAAGTTGAACAAACTCCTTCGTCGCATTTACTTTGTCAGGACCAGTTTAAGTTCCGCAACTGGACCGTAACAAGTCTTGCCGATGTGTTCTCGTAGTGCATCATCGATTGTTATATGGAAAATGATTCATGCGTTCATCAAGCCGAACGGATGTCGACAGAACTCGCATTTTCGTCCGATTTCATATATAAGCTCGTGAAATAATAGTGTATAGAACGATAATGATGTGAAATCACTGACCCGGTAGGGGACATTGATTACCTGCCCTGCAAGCTATTCCCCTATTCATAGCTGGGAAAGGTCAGTGAGTTTCCGCAGGTATCCTGAAAGCAAAGATTTTTAGTAAGGAAGATAAATTTCGTTGAAAAAAAAACGCGATATAATCTATTCTTATTTTTTGCATAATCCACGAAAAATAATAAAAATGTCCCGGATTTTAAGCAATTTACCTTTTGCAATGAGTAAAATAATCTCAATTTATCGGCAGACTTTTCTCGGTGAGTCAGACAAATACATTATTACATTACTGTTACTCGCTCTCCACATTCTATGCCGCAACGCTCAGCATTTTGCTCAGCTTGGCCTCATGCAATCGCATTGGTCAAAGGCAACCTGGTCAGCGCTACCAGTTCCCAATTAAGTTGCTTATTTATTTTCTGTGTTAACTTATACTCTCCCATACCACTATTAGTCAATAAAATTATTTGATTTTCAGCACCACGCCTTGAATTCTTTAAATCATAAAATATGACTCAGTTACCATATGAACTACCTCAAACTTATTTGCAATCAACTGCGCAATTTTTTACGATACTCGTAGAAAAGATGGGAATATTACCAAAAATTAAAGTGTCGCTATCTACCTATTGACCAAATTTGGCGATTCTAGAGCTTACAATTTTTGAGTTATGCTTAAGAAATGCTTATTTTAAATCGATATTTTGGAAATGGGATTATATATCGAAACAAAAAAAGGTCAGGCATGCCACCTCCTAACAGAAATTTTCACAAAGAAATCATAGCCTTTCAATATTGTTATTTCCACCCATAAAATATAAAACATTTTTGGCCAGCCAGAGACTTTACCAGAGCATTGGATAACAACACATTCCAGTTTGCTGATATGTATGTAAGTAGATTCACACGCATGCAAATATAATTGCTTGCACGGCCCTCATAGAGCCGAAGCTGAGAGTACATTCTATTTTTAGATTTTTCGCTCACTCAGCTGTGAGAGCGCAATGATACAGATTTCGTTTTCGTTCTCAATTTTCAAAAAATCAATCTACATAGTAGCATTTGGTTGTATGGCGTTATTCATCTTAGACATTAGATTGTCTTTGGTATGGCGTAGTTGGACTAAATTGAAGCGATAAAGGTGTATAATGTTGTGTACGGATCGTCAAGCTCCTTTGACCATCGATTAATGAAACCCAAAATAATGTTGACCTTATTGACCAAAATCTTGACAGGAGAGTCGAATTTAAGTTTATTATCAAGAATGACACCTAGATCAATAACTTCATTACAAGTACTGCTGACACGCTCGATCGGTCAGCTATAAAGGATGTAAAAACCCAACTGAGAAAGGCTTCTATAGAAAGTCATTCACTTACATTTAGAACGCTTTAAATTTAACAGGTTGTTTAACACCAAGACTGAAACGCATCAATGTCGGCTTGTAAAAGATAGCATGATGCCATATTCTAATATGCAAAGCATAATTTCACATCATCAGCATACATTAATACTCGAGAGTGAGACAGTATCGAGGTGACAGTATCATTGATGACAGTAAAGAGTAGCCGGCAAGATGACTACCTTGAGGAACACCGGATGTCACCAGAATACGATTAGCAAAATAATTTCTGAAAGGAACCTTTTGGGTTCAGTTGGGCTAAGAGGTCCAGTTTAAAACACTGACTGGTAGTGGTTTACAGTGTCGAAAGCGTTACTGAAATCAGTGTAGAAGACGTCAGATGCATTCGTTTCTTAAAACAATCAATTACTAGCGAAGTAAATTCAAGAAGGTTAGTGGTTGTAGATCTGCGCTTCACGAACCCATGCTAGGATGGTGCTGCAGCACAGCAACCGAGTAAACAGGCGGTAACATCATATACGTTATACCAAAATATTTAATAGCTCTCAGAAATTAAACCCAAAAACTATCTTTCTCTCTAATTTACTTTATTGACTGTTGGTGTGTGCAATTTTTATTACTCAGAACTTTTTGAAAATGTTTAAGGCTTATTTGGTAACAGTAATAGGGATAATCAAAAGGCCCCCTATGCTGTTAATATTGACAAAATGGCCATGCAAATTATTATTGCTTTCTCTGTTTCTGTGATAGAAGGATTATCCAAAATGATAAACAGATACTTTGGGCAACCAAAGTGGATATATAAAGCTTCATATAAGGTACCTAAAAAATGGGTTATTCAAATAAAACACAAGATGTTCTAGTCAGGAGCCCCCGACTAGGGAATACCCTCCACCCTCTTTTACCTACATCGCGCTACCTGCTCGCTAGCTTTAGCAGTGATTAAAATAAATGTAAAAAAAAGTTCCGTCGATGGAACTCGAAATAGTAGCAGAGCACACTACATGCCACAGTCTCTTCTCAAGCGCCATACACCAATTCACTCTTAGCAAGAAAAAAAACGAATTAAAACTCATGTACTCAGCACAGATAGCATTCAATAAAGACGCGCTTACATGTACATATATATAACTAGGCGTTTTCTCTAATAACACGGACGGACAGACAGACGGACATGGTTAGACCAACTCGGCTATTGATGCTGATTAAGAATACATATGTTTTATAGGGTCGCAGATGCTTCCCTCTGCCTGTTACATATATTTGGACAAATACATTTTACATCTCTGACCCATTTTTAATACGTTCAGGGTACAATAACTTAACTAAAATCGAAACTCATATTAGACAGAAAACAGCATACAATGTAATTGGAATTGGAATTTTATTTGATGGTTTGTATATCCATTCTTGCACTTTGCGCTTGACAATAAACCACTTTAGCTACACGTTTTCCTTAATCATTTTAGTGTTTCTTAACCGGTTTAATTGAGTATTGATTCAGAGTAAGAATATAGACTTTATGGGGACGGTGATACTTCTGCATGTCACATACATTCGAACAAAACCATTACACCCTTGTTACCAATCTCAATAGGTTCAGCGTATAAAACATATCAAATTACTCTATTTTCAATGGTTTTCTAATAACTTCTTTTATATTTAATTTTTACAGTTATTAAAGACACGAAAATTAACAATGGCTTCATCCGACAACGGAGTTATACTAAGTGAATATCAAAAAAAATTAAAAACAATGAAAAAAAAGTTTTTTGTTCTGCACAAAGAAACAATTAATTCAGCTGCACGGTTGGAATATTACGATACTGAAAAAAAATTTATTCAAAATGCAGAGCCAAAACGCGTTATTTATTTGAAGAGCTGTTTTAACATTAATCAGCGATATGATACTAAACATAAGTTTGTATTAGCTCTGTCATCAAGAGAAGGCGGCTTTGGAATGGTGTTGAACTCTGAAAGTGATTTACGAAGATGGTTAGAAAACTTATTATCCATACAACGCGAAAACACAACTGGAGCCGATCAAGGGTATACATCATATGGTAAGCTTAGTTTCAAATTCTAGCAATGATAATTGACCTATTCATACAAATTCTATAAGTAAATGGATTGTGTACAAAATTCACAAGTTTCACGGGAATTCACAGAATTCACGGGACTCCCGACTAGGGGATACTCTAAACCCTCTTATTTCAACACCAAATTCAGCTCGCGCTACGCGCTCTTTTGCTTTAGTAGTAGCAAAGATAAATAAAAACAAGTAAGAGGTTCTAGTCGGGAGCCCCCAACTAGGGGATACCCTGAACCCTCTTCTTCCCACACCAAATGCAAATATACATATATACTAGCTACATGTTAAGTTTGGTGACTCTAGCTCTTATTATTTACCAAAATTACCCAAAAAACAAGATTTCGATATAGATTTTTATCGATTACTTGAAAACGGGACAAGTTATCGATTATCGGAAGCAAACTCGAACTGCGTAGGCACTAGGAGGACCTACATCTAAAATTTCTAGTCTCTAGCTCTTCTGATGACTTTGCGCTCATACATACAGACAGACGCACGGACGGACAGACAGTCAAGCAGACGGACATGGCTAGATCGACTTGGCTATTAATGCTGATCAAGAATACATATACTTTATGGGGTAAGAGATGCTTCCTTCTGCCTGCTACATACATTTACATTTTGCACAAATACAATACACCCTTTTTACCCATTTTTAATGGGTTTATGGTATAAAAATCAATATTTTATCTTACAATAATTTAAAATGGAGTCCACGAATGAAGCAAAGAAGTTAATTCATAAAAAAAAGTATTTAGCTTTCGTGCTTTGGTAAGTGATAAGAGTACCAAATTGCACAGTGCAATTGTTAACATTTATATGTGCAAGTGCAAGTGAAGTAAAAAAAAAAAAAGAAGAAGAAGAAAAATTATTTTTAAATAACAGATATAAATGTATACTTGAGTTAATTGTACTGAAAATGGTAGTTTTTCATCTAGATGTTTTATATAGTCCATCAACTTGTGCAAAGAAGCCTCGGTAGATTGTATGTTAGACCTACATTCGCCGTTTGCACACCGGCGAGTGACCAATTGGAAAGCAGGCTACGACAAGCGAGTAATTCTTAAACGTTTTTCGCAGGCTCCCGACTAACCAACCTCGATTTTTTGTTACTGCGATCAGCTGGTCGACCTAGTCACCTAGTCCGACCGTATTTCATTGGCAGCCGCCGTACGCGATTCGCCGAATGGCTGATACCTGTCCCGCTGACCGTCTTTGTGCGTACAGTCATGATTAAGTGCAAATCGAAATTATCGACCATAAAATCGATGAAAATTTGACTTTCCTATATAATTTTTAAATTGATGAATTTCATACTTTTGAACAGAACGTTTGTAAAAACAGTCTCGACAAAAATATTTTGTTGTATTCTTTATATATTCAAATATCATTGAAACTCATTTTTGATTTGTTAAAAGTAATAGGTGAGCTGTGTTTATGGTTTAAAATTGTGGTAGAATTTAAAAACAATATTAATTCCTCTTTTGTAACTGTTGTTGAACGTCTGTAGAGTTGAACCCTGTGAGGTAGACATCGGTCGGGTATGAGACTGTATTAATATTAATATATTTTTTTATCTTTTTTTTTTTCTTGTCGGTCTGTAATACAGAGGGTGCGTTTACAGACCGACAAGGTGCCTCAAACTCATTAAAAATAGTTTATAAGGGCTTATATAAATGTATATAACAGGCAGATTGAAGCATTTACGTACCCATAATGTGTATGTATTCTTGGTCAGCATCAATAACGTAGTCGAGCTAGCCATGTCCGTCTGTCTGTCCGTCTGTATCTGTGTATGTGTCGGTCTTAGAACCTTTAAAAGCTAAAGACTAGGAATTTTAGTCCTTCTTGTGCCCGCGTAGAATGAGTTTGTTTCTGATAGTCGGTAAATTGACCCGTTTCCAAGCAATCCCTGAAAATCAACATCAAAATCGTGTTTTTTGCGAAAATCTCTTGGGTTTTAAAAGTTAAATTCAAAAAATTTATACATGCTTCTTCTAGAATATTATACACAGTTATCATCATCACAAGTATCAATAATTTAACATATATCGCACTCCCCCGCAGCTGAATAACGCAAAATTGAGACGCTTTCATCGATTTCAAAAATTTTATCAGAGAAAGGTAAATTGGAGGAAAGCGACTGTATGGATAATGTGTAGTTTCAATCCTCTTTGCGACTAATAAATTCTTCCTATTTGTATAAAGTTAAATGAAGTTAAATGTTTGTTTAAAACGCATTTCTTTTGCCTTGCAGGATATTTATTAGAATATATAAGCGTATTATTGTTACTTGGTAGCCAACTCGAATTAGTTGTGCCTAGATTGCCATCTAAGAATAAACTTACGAACGATATGTAAAACTAACGAAATGGAACCCCAAAAACCCCTCAAGGCAATGGGCCAAAGATAGAGAGTGGGCAGCACAGTCCAAGGAGCGCGCAAACATTATTTGGCCTTAGGCTGTAATTGTCCTGTTTGCTACTGCACACAGCCCAAGCAGGTGGTATTTAAGTACCATCCAATCGGTTTCAAAACAACATTCTTCGTAAAACTTTTAATTCTTTATTGAATGGACTTTAAATTGAAATTTAAAAATATATGTACAGTATTACTTTAGACGTTGACGGGAAGCTGTTAAAAAGCCCTATTTACAATGAAAAGCACACAACTTGTCATATAAATTCAGAATTTTGGGTTCTTATAAGTGTAGGATTGTTGCTAAATGTTTATTTTTTAGGCAGAACAGCACTGGAGCTATATTATTCCTTCAAAATATAATCCTTAAATTAAGAATAAGAAAACCAGTTGTTTTTTATTAACATTGGATATAGATTTAACTCTTACCTGTGAAGATCGTATTCGATTAGATAATTAGATTTAAGCGATATCGAAATTTGATTCAGCGAGAATTATGAAAACAATATCTATACTACTAGCATTGATACTCAACTGAATTTAAGCGGTTGAATTAAGCGAATGGGTTGAGAGACTTAAAATAGAATTATAAAAAAAAATAAAAACAAAATAAAAAAATAAAAAAATTGATTGGGGGGCAATCAATAGTTTGACAGATCTAGTCTTGATAGTTAGTTTTTTAATATTTATAGCATATTCTTACTCGGACCATGTTGTGCCAAGTTTTAATTTTAATGATTCTAACCCACATTCCCGATCTATATTTCTAATTGCATATGAGCTTGAATTAACAAGTATCGTGTTACTAGTGAGAACGAATGCTGACAAACACTAGATTTGAGGACTCAAAACCGAATATTATTTATTATAGGAACGATGCTTATCGCTTATTAGTCGCAAAATTAAATGAAATGTTCATGAAATAAGAGCAATATTAAATAGTTAAGTAAACATTTTTTTTAGGCGGGGTACATTAATATTACTTATTCTGATTTCAATATATTTGTTAACCTTTCGAAGGCAGTTGGTTGTTCTGGAGTTAATTCAAGTTTTAATTTCCTTGGGTGACTGGTGTCAATTTTATTGCTCTCGCCTTTTATGACCAGGGGCCTAACAATTGTGGCAAAACCTTCTATAAAGTACCGATAGTAACTGGCTAATCCCAGAAATTATCGGACTTTGAACAAAGTGGAAAGGGTCTGAAAATTTGTTATTGTCATCACTTTTTCAGGTGATGTCCGAATTCCGCCCCTAGATAGCATGAAACGAAAATACTCACAATTGTTTTGAAAAGCTAAAAACCCATTTATTGTTTCTGACGTGGTCTTCTCTGATTTCGGAAAAAATTACTACATTGTCAAGACATATTTTACCGATTTTTTTCTCTTGGGAAATGCTTGGGGCCTCCAAAATTCGTTCTTCCCACGGTTAACAGAAAAAGCCGTCTTTTCTCGGTATATTTTTGCCCATTATATCTAGTGAACGACAGATTTGAAGTCAACAGTTGTAAAAAATTGTCAAAATAGAGGGGATAAGATATTTGTCACCGATATTATTCTTATTAAGCTTTCGAAAACCAAAATCCAATTGTTTCTTTTATGGCCCGTTTCATGGACACCTTTTTATCTATAAACCAGATAGGATTATTGTAAGGTGACTTGGACGCCCTTACTCCCGTGTTACTGAGAAGTTGTTTAACGGACAAAGATAGCAGCGCTAGGTGGGTAAGAATAAACAGAATATACAGGGGTAAAATATATATATTGGGTAAGAATATATAGAATATGCACAGGCTCCTCTTCTGTATTGCGACCATTAAATGGATGTTGTAAGGCAGGGACTCGATTTTTAAAAAGGTCTTTGCTCTTCGTTTGATCATTTTACAAAATGCCCACAGTTCGTATATTTCCTCGAACTATGATTCTGTTCGATATTTACTATTACCATATATTTTCGCATTGTGTTTTTCGAAAGATCGAGTTAATGATCCATCAAACTCTTTTAAACTATAAATTAAGCATTTTTGTCTTATAACTGTGCTTCCATGTATGGAATCGACACTGAAGCACTTATCAACTGGCTTAACTTATCAAACTGGTTTAATATAGTTTTTAGAGGCCCCCTAAAATATTGCAGATTTTAGCGTCGAACAATTCACCTTCAACGGCTGTAGCCTCTGACTGTGTTTGGTTTTCATATGACTTGTGTTCAGATAGATTCTGAGATGTGAAGTACACTTTTTGGAAATTTTCATTTAGGAGTTTTATTTGGAGCGTGACGATTAGTCTGCCTGCATGGAATAGGAGTATGTCCTATATCCCTCGTAGTTCGTCGGTTGTCTGTACCGTGAAGACGAATCTTCTCCGATAAACTTTTTTTACTTTGGGCGTTCTGCGCATAAGGGCGTTGTTTATAACTGCCTGAATTTGCTTGGCTGCCTTGGCCCCCCTTATTTTCATCGTTTTGTGAGGTATCTTGGCCATTGATTTGACATCGACCCTAGGGTCTTAAAATTTAGAACCGTGGTAAAGGTAGTGGTAATGGCTAGAGCTACCATCATAGAGCTTAAAAATGTTGTAGGAAGCAGTGGGGTGGCTGTCTGTTTCCACCAGACATAATTTTCCTGTTTACTGCAATTTTTTTTTCTCTTTAGCTCGATCAGCGTTGTTGCTGGGGTTTTTATTTATTTTTTGTGTTTTCTTTAAACTCGCTCTGCTTTGTTGTTGGGGTTTTTTTTTATTGATAACACTCTTTTTTTTTGTATTCTTTTATATTAAGGTCGTGGCTAAAATTTTGGCTCAATAGCCCCGTTGGGCTATTGACACCGTATGCTGACCGACTGGTGTAGCAATAAAACAGTAGATTTGAGGATTCAAACCCGAATACTTATCATTAAAGACACGATGTGCTCTATTTAATTCAGTCTTAAACACTCCTAAACAATTTAAATGTAAAAATAGCTTATCCAAAGCTCTCAGACCGCGGGAACGCCAACGGTAGAGTGGTAACCAAGCGCCTCGTGCCTACTTCTAGATTTGGGCCACAGCGCCGTTGACTAGCACAATTCAAAGTCAACGAATATCAGCGGCCAATGCAGCTAGTTTGTAGTGACGGCATCCGGTCTCTCGGCAGGATCGGAGACATCGATTTGCTGGTGTAAAGTTACATAAGTAACGCAACCCAAAAGTTTTATTTACAAAAATCATGTTCTTAGTGTATACACAAAAATATATTTAAAAACCTCTTAATACTTATTCAGAAATTAGTCATTGGCTACACTGGGTTAGTAAACCAATAATTTATGTGTTTTAACTGGATAATAATACGCTAATAAAACTTGCTCAATTGATTGGCAAAAACAGTTTTCACATAATCGCTAACAATATTATAGAATCAAAATCCGAAATGTATAATGAAGAGCATTACCCACAGTGTCCAAACATGTGAATGACACAAACCTGTGTTTTTATAGATTCACTACAATTAAACTAGCTAAGTAGCTAGCTAGCAAGATCTTAAGAACCAAGGATTTAATGCAAAAAGTGTCATTTCTATAAAATTTAAATAAAGGCAACCAGTCAATGGTTGTACATTAGTACAAGGAACTAGGAAGTCACTTAAAACATCGGGCTGTCATTGGCTGGTCTATGCCACAGCCAATCAGGCACATGAGTCAGGCCAATAATTACGAAATAATCTCTGGAATTCACAGCCACCAGAAAACCGAGACAAATATGGTATAAAACCGAACATTAAATGAGCTCACAGTGATGAAGAAAAGGCACACCACCTCACAAATGTCTTCTACTGAATCAGCCTGCTAATTTCTTTTCATTCCTCCCCCACTTCCAGCATTATATAGGGGTCCATTCAAGGAAACACATTCATTTATCAAATTAGAATAAAAACATATGTTGTTATTCCCTAATATCAATTTGACCGAGTTTGGCTGGATGGCCATAGATACGATACCAAGATTACGTTTTCCACACACTCATAAATACACTATTTATTCTTCAAAACTATTGAACAATTTAAGCTGGCGTTTCACAAAGGAAGTTTTCTTGGTCTGTTCCTGTACATATTTAATACAGCCCCTCCGATAATTGACTGAGTTACTGTTTTCACGTTGATATACTTTTTAGTTTCCCTCGACAGATACCACACATAATAGCACATCGACCAATAGCAAAGTAAATATGAAAAAAATATTTATAAAAAAAAACGATACAAACTACGAGTATGTGTACAAATAAAATCACAAATAAAAATAAGACTATATACTTGCTATATAGTTTAGAATATAAGATTTTATACGAGGAATAGAAGACTCCGAGCAGTTATAGTCATCACAGGGAACCCTGAACGGTTCATGCAAAGCATAATTTGTTGAGCAAAATTGAAGAGATAGGGGTACAAAATTACGTGTTAGTTTAGTAGGGATAGAGAAATTTAAGAGGAGTCGATTTCACCAATAATTAATTTATGAATAAATATTACACCCAGCTTGGTTCTACGATTAATCAAAGAAGGGAGGTTAATCATTAGAAGTCTGCTGGAGTGTGACGGTAACCGCACACGAGGATCCCAATTTAAACCACGAAGGGCAAAAAACAACAATTGTTTCTGAACAAATTCAATTCTGTCCTGATGGATAGCATATTGTGGTGACCAGATCCATGAGGCATACTCAAGAATAGGTCGTACCAAAGATATATAAAGTGTTTTTGTCGTGTACGAATCGTCATATACGTCGTGTACGGCCTTATGGACCACGGTCTTAACATGCGAGACGAATTTAAGCTTATGATTAAGGATGACACCTAGATCATTAACTTCATTAGAAGTACTGTTAACACGCTCGAGCGGTAAGATATCAAGGATGTAAGATGTCAATTGAGGAGGGCTTCCATAGAAGGTCATTACTTTACATTCAGAGCAGTTTAAGTTTAAAAGGTTGGCTAGACACCAATCCTGAAACGCATCAATGTTAGCTTGTAAGAGATAACATGATGCCATATCTTTATATGCAAGGCATAATTTTACATCATCATACATTAAAACTGAAAAGAGTAAAGAGTAGCGGGCCAAGATGACTACCTTGAGGAGCACCGGAAGTCACCAGAATTCGTTAAGAAAAGGAATTTCTCAAAAGAACCTTCTGGATTCTATCACGCAAATACTCTGAAATCCAGTTCTAAAGATTGACTGGGAAGCCGAGAAGGCATAATTTATGAAGCAGTAAGAAGTGGTTGACAGAGTCGAAAGCCTAACTGAAATCAGTATAGATGACGTCAGTCTGCATTCTTTTCCTAAACCCATCAATTACAAACGAAGTAAACTCAAGAAGGTAGATCTACGGTTGACGAACCCATGTTGGGAAGCTAAATAATAGAACCTTTATAGTTTTCGACTTCGGACATACTCCCCTTCTTATGGAGAGGGATAATGTATGATTCCTTCCTAATGTTCGGACAAGATGAAGTCTTTACGGAAAATTCAAATAGCTTTAAAACAGGTTTACATAATGCTGCAGCGCAGTATCTAAGAACGCAGGCAGGAACACCATCAGGGCCCGGTGAGTAAACCGGCTTGATAGTGTTAAGGTCGCTAAGAAGCGAATTTTCGGTAATAATGGGATTTAACATGCAGTTTGACGTCTGTAACTGATACGGATAAGACCACTAACCATACAATGTATATACATACCAAATGGCACTTTTTATCGAAACAAGAAAAATCAAAACGAGGCGACCCCAATGGTACCTGATACCATTTTAGTGTGCCCAGACAGAGTAAGACTGCTGAGAGTGGTAGCCGAACGCCGGCCTCAAAAGCCGAACGTTCAGTATGAAGCCGCATCTCGCTCAGCGCACAACGTCGCGGCTGATGATGCGTTTTAATTAACACATATGCTATATGAATAAGTATGATGTCATTATAGGCTTCGCCTTGCTAAAGCAAGCTGGAGTGATACTGAACTTGATTAACAGCACACATTCATTCACAGTATTCCAATATTATAGCAAATCTTTGAAAAGTCAAAGTTTTTCACGTTTCTTTAAAATTTGAGCGTTAAATATATCCAGCAGAAGAAGATCGTAAAAGACGCAATTCTATGTGAATGGTAATAAATTTATATTTTGTCGTCTGCCTTTCGGTAGAAATTAGAAGATTACTATATTAAAGGGTTACCGGAAAAAATGTGTTTCATCAATGTTTTCCGAAAATATCAGCCATATTGAAAAAGTGCCTGTGCAATGCAAATATAAAAGTCTCGCAGGTAAAAACTACATTTTTAGCTAGAGTAAAGAAAAGGCGGAGCCTGAGCAGGTCGGAGGTTTGATGAGCAACGGGTTTTATTTACTTTCAAATCTTTTCTTGGCCTATTTGTTTAAAACGTCAATAGCTAGGCTTTTAACAGATATATAGAAAGGGGAAAATATCACGGTTAGTCAACATATGTCAAGGAAAATTCAGATAGAATTCAACCAGGTTCAAAGTACTGCGTTGGAACGATTGAAAAACATATTGGCATCAGAAAAGGCTATATTAATGTACCCAGCTTTCAAAAATACCTTCGTACTATAGGAGCGGTATTTTCTTAAGGTTGAAAGCCCATCCATGATTTTCCGAACCTCAATACCAAATGACCACAATGCCACAAACGAAAAATAGTTGTATAGACTCTGGGTAAATTATTTATAGAAGAGATAAACATCTTTACCGACCATTTTCCCCTAACATTTGCAGTTTCTGAGAGAAACCCAAACGCATAGATAGATTACAAGGAAAATTATTAGTGCCTTTTAGTATACCCTGATTCTTTGTTTACCGGTTGTTAAATTCAGCCACTGGAGAAAATTCGTATCAAACATCGCAGATAAGTTAGAACAGGTGGAAATAATTACTGCTGAGCTTAATCGCGCATCAGGTCCGACCAAAAAAAGTAAAAATAGGGTCTTCGGCGACTATTACGTTCCAAATTTAAAACCAAGAAAGCTTATTAAGTTGTAAAAAATATTAAATTTGCACTACTGCAACATATTTACGCCGATCCCGCATATACTAGCGAAATTCACATAGATATTTTCTCTATTTATTAAAATCAGGTTTAACTTGTATCGACAAGCTTTCTAAATTCGCAATTGCATCGCGAACGATAGTTGATATAACAAAGCGTCATTTAACTCTGAAACGATTATTCATTGCATTCAACATATTCACAGCAGCTCAAACGGACCAGTGGAACGTTTCTACAGTTTGTTAATAGAGCTTGACAGGTGTCTAAAGATCGATACAAGTAAGAGTGATACGGTTTAACTGTTTCACTCGGTTACATGGCAAAGATCCACGTGTCGGAAGAATTTAAACAAACGATCAAGCGATCAGCAGTCCCAGATTGATAGATTTATTCCAAACTGAAAAATGAGGGCTTTTGCAGTAGAAGAAAAAATACCTGAAAAATCACAGGAAATTGATAAACAAATTACCAACATTTTCTTCTGAAGAGAGCTACAGGCAGACCTAGCAACGTATTTTCTTATTATGGTCCATATGGAGAAGCTTATGTAGATGCAAAGCTTTATCCTATAGTCACGTCTACTTACAAACGTCGCTTCTTAGAGGGTGGTCCATATGGAAAAGCTAAAGAAATTACAAGGCCTTACCATATGGTCACTTTTAATAAAATGTTCGTAGACCACTAACAGTGCTTTAAAAAGAGAGAACTGTAAAAATAGTCTAATTGTTGTCTACAGGTTTATGGACGCATTCTGCACCCCGCTAGCCAGGGCAAACTCTCGGATCACCTACTACTTTTATATCAATTTCACAGTCGTAGTATATAGCCATGTAATGGTATAAAAGCATCAACACCATGTAAGGCATTAACCTAACCGAGTTCCCAAAAAGTCCGGATTATTCCCCCATTGGCACATGCGAAAACTGTAGATATTGAGTATATTTTTTACTTGTCGCGCCCTTTTTTTTTTGACTATTCCGAGATTAATTTCATTTAAAAGAAGATGGCTCATAACAACAGTATTTTTTAACGCACGAGTTACCAGAGGGGAACCTTGTCCAGGGTTAAAGGTGACTTCCTTGTAGCGTGACCTCTCCAGTTTAAGTTTATTATTTAGTCAAGAATTCAATAATGCGAAATAAAGATTACAATCGCTTTGTGTTGAAGTTCAAACCCAACTGAATTATTCTTTATTAGCAGAAGTATGTATATATCTTAAATGTCTACAAGCTGCCAAGCTGGTCGTCGTCAACATCCTGTCTATTGCTGACGTTGCGTTTTTGGGTTGATGTAGCAACATAGTGCTACAATGTTGAGTAGGCACTTTTGGTCAAATATAGGGTGTCTTATTTAGTGCCACAATGAAGATTGTTTATGTTGGCTTGCTTCGTTGAGGCTTGGGGTGCCATCTCGAGAGGGCCTGAGATGGTAACTCCTCCCCCCCTACTGTGGAGTGAGGGCCATGAGGATGGTATGGCCAAGATGTCGATTGAGGGTGTGTCCATTGGAACGAACGAAATTTTCCTTTGTTTACTTACCCATATTACGCCTATTATTGTGACGGTTATAGCAAACAGGGTGTAAAATATAAAGATGTGGTTGTCGCGGTGCTTTTCATCTGAATAATGTCGTTTCGGCTAATTAAAGCTTGCAGGTGGAGTTTTTGTAGGCTCAGGTCTTCGATGGATTTTTTAATTTTTAAATCTTTAAAAGCTAGCATCGATAGCTGATTTGATTCTTCATATAGCCATTCTGAATCGTCGTATAGTAAACCATTGATGTTCAGTTCCTGTAAGTAACAACTGCTGAACCATTGATCGTTCGAGGTCTGCTGCAAGATGAAGTTATTGTGGTGTTGACCGTATGAAATATAAAAATATGCCTTTGCTCCACTTCTCTGATATCTTCTGCGTCGCCGATATCTCTAAGATCGCACTTGGTATAATTTATCGATTGTAAGAATTGTATTGCCATTGATGGTATATAAATCAATATGTATGACTTGTAATGGTCTTGCTGGGGGTTCGGTTGCTTGAAAAATTAGTTTTTGCGGCTGTCTATCATATTTTAAAGATTGACATACATCGCAGTCATTTATAATAGCTGTCACTCTACTTTTAAGTAAGGGTGAGTAAAGTTTTCTCCTGGGATGGGCTACTGTTTCTTCTATACCCCTGTGGTTGCTATCCTTGTGGTATTTTTGGATTTCTTGTTCTAATTTGTTTAAGTCTGTCATGTTTTCTAACATCTAATAATTTTGTACAGGTTTGTGGGTAAGATATATTCTTTGAGAGATTCTTCTATGAAATTGAAAATATTGTTAGGGGCGAAAACTGCGTAAGTTCTGTTTGGCTTTAGGATTTTTCTTATTATTTGGGTTATTATGCGCTTATCGAAATCGGGTTCTAATATTGTTTTTCTAATTTTGTTTTTGAATGGAGTTGAAACTATTATTTGGGGGGTGTCGTTTATTTAGGAATACTAATTGTAGGTTATATTCGTTAACTGTGTTATTTGTTACCAGAACTGAATTTGTTGGGCTTACTTCTTTTGCTTGATTTTTAACGTTTACGTCTACTGTGACGCGGCTAAGTGTGTCTGCTACGACATTTACGGAACCTTTTCCAAATATATTAAACAATATTTGCCATTCAAATCGGCTAATACGTTGTCCATTACTCTTTGAAAAGTGGCTGGGGCATTGGTAAGCCCGAATGCCATTCGAGCAAATTAAAAGTGACCCCCTTCCGCAGAAAAGGCTGTTTTACCAATATCTTTTGGATGCATCTCATTTTGATGGTATCTGCTAGCTAAGTCTAGGGCAGTGAAATACTTTGCCCTGCCTATTTTGCCTAAGATGTCGTTAATGTTTGGCATCGGGTATTTGTCTTCAACTGTTTTCTCGTTTAATTTCCGATAGTCTGTTATTAGTCTCCATTTCTTTTTATTAGACGCATCCATCTTTTTTGATACCAAAAAGGTTGGAGCGCTCCATGGAGAGTAGCCGTGTCTAATAATATTCTGATCTATCAGTTTTTGTATTTTTTCTTGAATTTGCTGTCGTTCTTTTATACCGAAATGGTTTGGTATAGATTGGTATTTCGTCCGTTGTCTTGACTCTATGTTTCACTAGGTTAGTGAAAGTAAGAGGGTCTCCTTCTTTGTAAAATAGGTTTGGAAATTTTAAGCAGAGTTTGTTAAGTTTTTGTTTCTCTTCGCTGTTTAAGTGGTCAGTGTGTATACTAGAATTGAAATCTTGTCCCTTGAAGGTAGTGTCATTATTGTGTTCTAATATGGGGATAACTTCCAAATAGTCTTGATTTCTATATTTTTATACCCTGAACCCATTAAAAATATTGTATTTGTGCAAAATCCAAATGTATGTAACAGGCAGAAGGAAGCATCTCCGACCCCATAAAGTATATATATTCTTGATCAGCACCAATAGCCGAGTCGATCTAGCCATGTCCGTCTGTCTGTCCGTCCGTCCGTCCGTATGTATGAACGCAAGGATCTCAGAACCTATAAGAGCTAGAGACTTGAAATTTTAGATGTAGATGATCCTAGTTCCCGCGCAGATCAATTTTGTTTCCGATAATCGATAACTTACTCCGTTTCCAAGCAATCGATATCGATATCCTGTTTTTTGGGCAATTTTGGTAAATAATAAGAGCTAGAGTCACCAAACTTGACATATAGCTTCTAAAATAGAATATATATATGCATTTGATGTTGGAAGAAGAGGGTTCAGGGTATCCCCTAGTCGGGAGCTCCCGACTGGAACCTCTTACTTGTTCAACTTCTAGTCGTGTAAATAGACAAAAGTTCTGAGTCGCATTTGAAAGGTTATGAACTTCCAAGTTATTAACTTCAAGTTATTATTTGCAGAGTACAGTCCTCCTGATATAAATAAGTCTTTGTTAATGGTAGTTGGTTTTAACCAGAAGGTTCCGTTTTCAATATTAACGGGTAGTTGTATTTCTTTCTTAGAATCTTCTTCTATAATATGTAGGCTTGATATTATTTTATCTTCGAGTTTGATCTCGATGTTGAAGATTTTTGTTTGAAGAGATCGTTGTGGTATGTTTACGATTGCTTCTAATTATTGTAAAATATCTATTCCAATTAAACCATCGAAATATGGGTGGGATTGGAAAAGAAGTAATGAAAAAGGCGTATCATTAGCAAATTCTTTAAAAAGTGGAAGGATCGTTTTGTTGTGGTATTCGTGTACGTTCAGTTCGGTTTTAATCGCTATTGGCGTTTGAAGTTTCGTTTGTTTTGCATGCGTTACAAGCTTCGGACTTATGAAGGAAAAGGTTGCACCAGTGTCAATTAAAAATTTGCAAGGGCTACCAGAATCTAGGTGCAGTAAGATGTAAGGTTGTGGGTACCCCACGTTTTCTTTTATTATGCAATTGAGCATGTAGTTGCTCGACGTTATACATGGAGCCTCTAGGCTGCTAATTCCCTGGATATCTGTTCGACTGTCTGTATTGTTGGTCGGAACTGTTATCTTTAGGCATTATCTGATGATTTTACTTCATTTATTCATTTTGTTATATTTAATATTGCTGCGACTTTGATTACTTTTTGTTTCCCTTTTTATACCCTGACCCATTAAAAATGGGTTTAAGGGTATATTGTATTTGTGCAAAATCCAAATGTATGTAACAGGCAGAAGGAAGCATCTCCGACCCCATAAAGTATAAATATTCTTGATCAGCACCAATAGCCGAGTCGATCTAGCCATGTCCGTCTGTCTGTCCGTCCGTCTGTCCGTATGAATGAACTCAAGGATCTCAGAACCTATAAGAGCTAGAGACTTGATGTTTAGATGTAGGTGCTCCTAGTGCCTACGCAGATCGATAACTCGATCGATAACTTACTCCGTTTCTAAACAATCGATAAACATCGATATCGATATCCTGTTTTTTGGGGAATTTTGGTAAATAATAAGAGCTAGAGTCACCAAACTTGACATATAGCTTCCAAAATAGAACTTATATATGCATTCGATGTTGGTAGAATAGTGTTCAGGGTATCCCCTCTCGACTCGAACCTCTTACTTGTTTTTTATATATATATACTTATATATACATATATTTTTTTTTATTCTTGAACGTAAATATGTCTTTTAACCACATTCGTTTCACCATAGCACCTTTTTCTTTTCACACATTTTTCTTTAACTTACATTTGATGCTAATATCAATTTTGTGTAGCTTATAGTTTTATTTGTTTTATTTAAATGTTTTTTTTTTTTTGTATATTTTAATCCTGTATTGACTTTTGTGTTGTTGTGTACATGTATGTATTTAAATATACATTTTTTCCAACAAAGCACATAATAAAATGATCTTTGCGTAGTTAATTAATTATCTTGCTGATTTAACACCCAGACATACATAATAAAATATAATTGCCAAATTACAAACGTATGAACATGCAAATAACGGGAGTTTGCACTATTCTGTTAATTAATAAATATCTAACAACGATATATCGATAATCTAGCGAGCACACAAAGAGATGGGCAGTCCTCTGTTTTTGTCTTAAATAAACATTACATCATTATAAATCTTACGTTTGAGGGTACGTCCGTGTCAAATACAGAGACCAAGGTTTGTGATCGAAAAAAGTTAGTTGGCGTAAGAGCAGGAGTAATTTGTAGGCCTGTTCCCAACTAAATCAACTGGCTATGAAGAAGTAGTCAAGAGGCTTTGCAACTGGTCGGCTGTGTTTGGTTTACCTAAGCGCATAATCGGCGACGGAGGAGACGCGAGGGTCGACTGTTAGAAGTACTCAACGAGTAGAAAGTAACACAATTTTACGACCAGAGCCAGAAGCTGCGTGTCCAGGTAAAACTGAACATCGTGCAGGTGCAATAAGTCTATAAGCGTAATTATAACAAAAAACGTTGAGATGAGCACAGTTACAGAGTGGGAGACTAGGAAGACGCACGATTAATCGATAAGATAACGATATATACACGCACAGTCTTCTGTTCTCCCGACACAGCCAGGCTTTATCTGCAGCAGCGTTAAGTTGTAAACACTCATGTTTTAAAAAACTCCTCTGCGTTATGAATTATAGCCTCTGTCCACTGGCTTAAAAAATGTCACATTTTCAAATTTTACATATTGGTGCCCCACCGGTAACATTACATTATTATCAATCTTAAATATATCTTTTAAGTTTTTATTCAACATTTACTTACCGACGTATGCTTTTTAGGATCTCTTAACACTTTATGTATAATTTGTTTGGCATTTTGATTTATTTATAATAATTATTTTCGACTTACTGACTTACTTGCGATCAATGCACAGCCTAAACCGTAAGAGCTAGGAAGCTGAAATTTTCACTGTAGCTACCTCATTTGATGTTGATTCGGGGTTTTGGGGAAAATTATAGAGTTTTCACTTGAACGCATATTTAGGCACGTTTTTTTCGCTTCGGATAATATTTAAGCATTTATACAACCGTGAATTCGAGTCCTAACAATATGAATTTTAAGTTTGCCTATTCAAGGAATATTTTATTTGAGATATTTACAAGCATCTGTTTTCAAGAATTCTAGCCTGAACTTACTTGTAAAAGAGTACAAAGCCAAACAAGAAAAGTCGAACACCGATTTGCTCACTCTCTCTTCCCGAAGATTGGGATTCAACGCGACATTTTACCTTTTAATAAAATCAGCTGTCTCTCCATTATTCATTTTTCTTGCCTGATTTCAGGTAATTTCAGACAAGTTCAAGTTCTATTTTCCGACGAATGTTTGTCGTCACTAATACTTTTATTAATCGTAGCAAAACGACCGGATCGCTTAGTTTCACATACCCTTGAGAGTATTCTAAGAACAGAGAGAGATATCTCCGACCCCATATACTATATATATTTTTGATCAGTATTAACAGCCGAATCGATATAGCCATGTCCGTCTGTCTGTTTTTATGCGATCTAGTCTCATAGTTTTAATGCTATCGTCATGAAACTTTGTAAACGTCTCTGTTTCCGTTGCAGTACATATGTGTACCATCTGGATCGGACGACTATATCAAATAGCTGCCATCGAAACGATGGGTGGAAAATAAAGTTCTTGTTTTTTTTTTTTTTTTTTTTTCAATATGTCATGACCAAACTCGGCATTTATTAGTTTTACTATGCTTCCCATATATATGATAAATCCTATCAACGTCGCACTATTTTATCATATAGCTGCCATGAATCTCGGTCGAAAATGCCATGGAAATCTCTGTCGAAAATGAAGTAGTTCTATACATACTTAATACATGTATGTAAAATTTTGTTTACATCGGACCACTTTATCACTGCCTTAGAAACGATCTGTAGAAATTGAAGCTCTTTTATGACCTTTTTTTTTTCAAATTATTTTGGCGAGGCATTATAAGCATTATAAAAGAGATCGGCCTGCAAGGGTAGTAAATCTTCGGCGTGCCGAAGATACCGCTTCTTTCGTGATTTTGATTGTGTTGATTTATCTCGCTCCCACTACAGGAAACCGCCTTGGCTTACTCTCAGTGCTCTGCATTATGCTATGTACCGTTTTACTGATGTTTGTGTATGTGTCCGCACGAGCAAAAATTCATACTCGAAATCATAAATCATGAAATTTTCTTTTGCGCCCATGATCTGCCCTTTCACACACATTTGTGTGTGCGTGTCTATATACAGAGCTCGAATTTCAGGAAGAATTTCACATCGGCAGTGTAAATCTTTTAATATTTCATATTACTCGACCCTTCAAAAGGGTAGAAATGTCACCGACTTTTGAGAAAAATTGAAGTAGTGGGTATTTTTGCTTGTTCGGACACATACACACACACAATTAAATGGTAGATAGAGATGTTAATAAACAATTAGGTAACAATCAGCTTTTCGCCCTCTTTCTTAATCGTGGCTCCTCCAAATAAATTTAAAAAAGCCAGACATCGAAAAAACGGCATTTTCCCTTTTGCACTGAAGAGTGCTTTAGATGAAAAACTCCCCGATCATCTTATGGAAAATCGTTTCATTTTTATAAATTACATTATTATTTTCAGCAATGATAAAGAGTCCCATCTCAAAATATAGAAACCATATTCGACATATAAACAAGTAAGAGATTCTAGTCGGGAGCTCCCGACTAGGGGATACCCTGAACCCTCTTATTCCAACACCAAATAAATTATTAAAAAAAAGTTCCATTTGCAAGGCTCGATGCTGATCAAGAATATATATACTTTATGGGGTCGGAGATGCTTCCTTCTCCCTGTTACATACATTTGGCTTTCGCACAAATACAATATGCCCTTATACCCATTTTTAATGGGTTCAGGGTATAAAAAGGATAGAAGAAGTAAATAATATAGACCCTCCTGCAGGCCATTTAACGAAAAACATAAGTTATCATTGATGATAAACTTATTTATAGCACTAAATTAATAGCAGAAATACGTAATCGTTCGGAAATTGAAAAATGTGGCAAAAATAAGTACGAGTTCAAAACGTCCAGTATATTTAAAACTTTATTAATATTCTTTTAAAGACAAAGTTAATACAAAAAATTTCTGAACTTCTAGTAAAAAATAAATATAATGCCGTCGCCCCACAACCAAGATAACACTTCAGTCTCAGCTAGAAAAACCGAATTAATATAGCAGCAGAGAAAACAATACATCGCAATTTCTAATGCTGTAGATAGAATTCAATAAAGACGCGCGTGATTGTGTGTGTGTACATGTATACAGGAATTCTTGCAATTTGCGATAGCTGCCGCAATCACGAGGACTGCAAAAATACTTTTTCTTTAATAACTTTAGTGTTTCCTAACCGAGCTTGATGAAATTTTTAACCTAAGATATTATTGTACTATAGAATATTTGTATATTTTCAAAAAGTCAAGTGCAGAAAATAGTGGCTTATATTTGCAGGATATGCAAATTGGTTTTCGAAATTTGAACAAAAAACATGATTTCGATATCGATTTGTGTCGATTACTTGGAAAGGGGGAAATTTATCTGAAACAAGCTCGTACTGCGTGGGCACTAGTAGGACCTACCTACCTACTTGAGTATTGATGCCGATATATATATTTATGTGGGGTCGGAGATGCTTCCTTCTGCCTGTTACATACATTTGCACAAAAACATTATACCCTTTTTTCCCATTTTTCAAGGTATGAAATGTAACAGTTGCCAGGGTATAAAAAGTAACATATCCAATTCGTGAGATAAACGAAGTGCAGCCCAATTTGGTAACAACAAGCTTTTTTCCGTTTTCGATTAATATATTCCTAGATATTAATTAATTATCTTCCTTCTACTTAGCTTTTTTTGTTTTTTTATACCCTTGCAGAGGGTATTATAATCTTGTCGTGAAATGTGTAACGCATAGAAGGAGACATCTCCGACCCCATAAAGTATGTATATTCTTGATCAGCATCAACAGCCGAGTCGATATAGCCATGTCCGTCTGTCTGTTTTTATGCGAACTAGTCTCTTAGTTTTAAAGCCATCTTAATGAAACTTTGCAGAAGTCCCTCGTTCTGTTGCACGCAGCACATATCTTAAAACCTGGATCGGACCACTATATCATAGAGCTGCCATAGGAACGATCGGTCGAAAATTAAGTAATTGTATGAAAAAACATTTTGTTTATCAAGATATCTTGACCAAACTCGGCAATTATAAGTTTTAGTAAGCTCCTCATATATATGTAAAATCCTTTTAAGATCGGACCACTATATCATATAGCTGTCATAGGAACGATCGGTCGAAAATTAAGTTCTTGTATGAAAAAACATTTTGCTTATCAAGATATCTTGCCCAAACTCGGCATTAACTATTTTCCCTGTGCTTCTTAGATACGGGCAAAGCACTATAAGCATTATGAAAAGGTTGGGTCTGCAAGGGTATTAGATAGCTTTTCTTTCTCGTTTTTTTTAAACCCTGAACCCATTAAAAATGGGTATAAGGGTATATTGTATTTGTGCAAAATCCAAATGTATGTAACAGGCAGAAGGAAGCATCTCCGACCATATAAAGTATATATATTCTTGATCAGCACTAATAGCCGAGTCGATCTAGCCATGTCCGTCTGTCTGTCCGTCCGTCCGTCCTTCCGTCCGTCCGTCCGTCCGTATGTATGAACGCAAGGATCTCAGAACCTATAATAGCTAGAGACTTGAAATGTAGATGCTCCTAGTTCCCGCGCAGATCGAGTTTGTTTCCGATAATCGATAACTTACTCCGTTTCCAAGCAATCGATAAAAATCGAAATCGATATCCTGGTTTTTGGGCAATTTTGATAAATAATAAGAGCTAGAGTCACCAAACTTGACATATAGCTTTTAAAATAGAATATATATATGCATTTGATGTTGGAAGAAGAGGGTTCAGGGTATCCCCTAGTCGGGAGCTCCCGACTGGAACCTCTTGTTTTTTATTATATTCTAACATTATTATTGCTTATGAGGTTGTTTTATTCTAAACTTTTCGTAAACCTCAACATTTTTTTCTACCTATGTTATTAAAATATTTTGGCAAATTATAGAAATGATTATTACGTTCTGTCACTAGTGGTGAACGACGACCCTTGATTGTCGAACCAAGGCATACTTGTGTTCAGTGCACAACTAATATGAGAGGTGACTTTAATCCACGGGTTATTAGTCTGACAAAGTTTTTTGAAGAAGCGCTAAAATATAAAAACTTCTTCTTTGGTGATTAATCATAAATTAAAGTACTGCGAGTCATAGTTTTCAATTTCGAGTGTGCTAGTATGGGAAAGTAATAAAGAGTTTGTCCCATTGCTATATTTATGCCCTGACAAAATAATCAAAATAGGACTACAACCTCGAAAATTATTCGAGAATCCATATCCCACTGCGTAGATCATAGGTAATGTATGCAGATTGCAGAGTTTATATATACTAAGGTGATTAACATCCACACATTTGCGGCGTTGAATAAATTCTAGTGCAGGTGGATTTTCTTAAAACACCATGCCATCAAGTGTCTTTCGCTTTTCAAAAGACTGACGAACTAAGGCCAAAGGCGCTGCTTATTGATAATGATTCATTTACATAAACATTAAATACAATTTTTATATTAATTTTCTATTTTAGAATATGTTTGGCAAGTCATTGTCCAAAAGAAAGGAATGTCCGTACATGTTGGAATCACTGGAAGTTATCATTGCTGCCTAACTTCAAAATCACTGACTTTTATATGTATTGGACCGGAAAAATTAGCGAATGGAGATAATCGAATTGTAAAAGTTGAGATACTTTTAAACACTATTAGAAGGTGCGTACCCGAACGAATTAAATTAATAACTGGAACGTACGAATGTAAGTTCTGTTATGAATTCGCTAAAATCACTACTCAGAGGTCTTCTATCTTGTACAAACTCTTCATTATAACATTGTGCAGTTAGTTTCAGTTTCTATAAAAATAATTAGAATATTTAATATTATAATCTGTGGACATTGTTGAATAGACTTTAATCGTTCAATTAGTTTATTTTACTTCCTTTTTGCATTTACTTAAAGTTATAATTTAAATGTGCTTGACAAACCTGTTAAGATATTCAAATAAGATTCTTTTCATATTTTCAGTTCTATGAAACATAACTACACTTTTTGAGTAATTGTGTCACTAAAAAGTGGTTAGCATGGCGATTTTGATTTTTGAATTGTTAGTTGATGCCATATGACTATATTTAAATAAATTTAAATTTAACGAATGGACAAGAGTCATCTTGCTTAATAATCTTTAGCTAATGTGCAACACAACAGTTTTAAACTAAAAAACCGACACATGCTTTTTCAAAAGGAAAAATAACAACAAGAGGCTGATAAAGACATGTAAATGTACATGCTGGCTTTTCCAAAAAAAAAACTACAAAAACACTTCATGCAGACTAAATATCGCATACGAACATATTATTTTCTTCCTGGCTAGACTTCGGTACATGAATTGGCCATATTTATCTGTGTGGTGTGGACGACTCTCGGGCGATTGATGATGCATTCTTCGTTTAATAGTCCAGTGGTGCGTGGCTTTGTGACGTATTCCTTGTTCCTTCCCAATAATGAGTACAAAGATTTAATGGCTTTGGCTAGAAACAAATATAATATGAAACAGCTTACAGCCGACATAACCGATAAGCTGATTGCGGATTTCCGCAAGGCGTCACCGTCTGCATTAGCTCAAACGGAATTCACGCTATTATTGCGGGCCGCTGCTACCAGGGCGATGACAAAACTATTTGATGTGTCAGCATCATGATTGTTCGTGTTCGCTCTCAACAGACGGTTAACTAATCCCCCTTAAATTATGCCTGTCCTTGATTATGTCTACGAGCTGCAGTCCATTATGTACAGTCGACAAATTAATAAGCAAATTAAAATGTTTCGATTTTGCAGAATTTTGTATTGGACTGAAGTCGTTTACATAAATAAATAGGGCAAAAATTTCAAATGAAAATTTACTGCGGGTTTCAATTTATTTAACTTGTATGTGTTGTTTAAGTTATCGTCATGTGAAGAACAAAATTTGTTCATGCGATTTTCAAAATGTTGCACATTATTAGCCAGGATTAAAATAAAACTTCCGACTTTACTCAACTATTGGTAAAACTTTGGCCTTATCAGTTGGAAAGGGATTGGCCTTACATATTTTTGGTAGCTTTTACTATTAACAAATATGTAATGACAGTATCCCTTACCTTGGTATTTTTATTGTCAGGAGGCTTACGCGGAAAGACCACATTACCCAAACAGTCAAGGTAAGCCTCTTCAAGTCTTCCCTTTTGAGGCACGCCATTTTAAAATATACTTAAAATGGTCCAAATGGTCGCCTTAAACGACCATGCCCGCTAATTTAAAGGAAAATTTGGCTGATCGCGGAATGGGCCACTACTTGAAGACATTTTGTATCTTCTTGATGGCATCGACGGCATAGACAGTTTCGCTTTAAATAATCTGTCCCCCATGGGAAATCACCCACACACGGTTGTCAATTCGGGAATGGCTTTCCTAGATAACTAATGAATCTTCACCACCGTCTTATCTGCATTTCTCTTATTTCTCTTTATCTGTTCATGTATGCAACGAGCAGAACAAAGCATTTCCGTCTCTGTAGAGCATACATTTTGTTAATCAGCATAAATAGTCAAGTCGATCTAGACAAGTCTGTCTGTCTATCCATCCCTGACCGACGGATTAAGGTATGATATTTGAAAAGTATGTTCTCCTAGTGCCCAAACAGTACGAGTTTATTTCGAACAATCAATTAGTAGCTTTTTGCTGGATTTGTCTTCTTTTTATAGTTAATTATAACTGGAAAAACGTTAGCATATCTGCAGAAAGTTTCCCTTTGTGGGATGAGGTCATTACCTATTAGCTATGTCCAAACGGAGGTTGCTGCATTAATAGTACAGATTGTCATAAGACAAAATAAATTAATAATTAATTAAATTAAACATTCAATTTATAATAAATTTAATGTGTTGATACGGCATTATCGAACAAATTTAGAATAATCTTGAGATCATCCTGAGTCTATTCTGATTGCATTGCGAGCTGACATCAATTTAAAACATACAATAAATAAATAGAATACTAAATGGTATTTTACGTCCTTACCCTCTCCAAATTTTCATTTTTTCGTGGAAAATTTAAATTTACTAGCATTATCTTGAATTTGAGTCTCAAATTTTACCTTACATAAATATTTGAATATGAGTTTGAATTTCATTGAATAAAGAGCCACGAGTTAGATTGAATTTTTTCCTTGTTGCTAAATATATAAAATCTCATTTATACAACTTTAGACTTGGAGAAATTTTACAATTATTCACCTTCATCGCAGAGGATAACAGCAGTACAAATTTCAGCTTCCTAGGTCTTACGGTTCGGGAATTGTGTTAATCATCATCAGGATATACAGTTTTATATTTAGAGATGTACTTACACGCAATAAGATACATAGATTCTTGCTTAGCAATTTATATAGTTTCTTAAAATCCTGAACTTTGTTTTCATATGAAAACTTTCTTGTTCTTTTTTTTTTACATACATCTGGCTTTCGTTTTAACGGAGCAGGGTTAAGAAGTTTACCAGAACGAATAAAAGGATTATTTTTTAACCTAGCGAATGCTTTGAGATTTGGTGTCAAGTGGATATAGGCCTTAAGGGAAAAAATGTTTATTATACCCTGAACCCATTAAAAATGGGTATAAGGGTATATTGTATTTGTGCAAAGTCCAAATGTATGTAACAGGCAGAAGGAAGCATCTCCGACCCCATAAAGTATATATATTCTTGATCAGCGTCAATAGCCGAGTCGACCTAGCCATGTCCGTATGTCTGTCCGTCCGTCCGTCCGTATATATGAACGCAAGGATCTCAGAACCTATAAGAGCTAGAGACTTTAGATGTAGATGCTCCTAGCTCCCGCGCAGATCGAGTTTGTTTCCGATAATCGATAACTTACTCCGTTTCCAAGCAATCGATAAAAATATATAAATAGATATCGATATTCTGTTTTTTGGGTAATTTTGATAAATAATAAGAGCTAGAGTCACCAAACTTCTAAAATAGAATATATATATGCATAAGATGTTGGAAGAAGAGGGTTCAGGGTATCCCCTAGTCGGGAGCTCCCGACTAGAACCTCTTACTTGTTTTTACAATAAAATAATGTTTTGTTGGATTTTGTATTCCATCTCTATGGACTTTACTTTTTTTTACTATCTATCTAACTGCCTACTGTCATTTCCATAAGTAAAATAATCTTTTGTTCTGAATATAGGCACGCGTAATAACTATCTTATAAGTAACTTGTGTCATTTCTATGTTCTATTATTTCTATATGTTCTGTTTATTTATTTTGATTGTTTTACTTTTCGGTAGCAAACATCTTATGGTGACTATTATTATTTTTGTACATTGTATTAATACTGTATAGTGCGTCAATATTGTTTGTTCGACCTACTGTAATGCTTTTTGTAATCATCTCTGACGAGCCGAAACTATTCAATCAAGGTATAGTTAGGTGTACAATAGATAAAAGTGTAAATATATTTCTTAATATAAATTTAAATTATATTAATTTAATTGCCTAATCAGGCCGGAGATGTCTAATTCGCCGTTAATTACTTATGGATAATTATAACACTTAATCATGAGAAGTCTGGAGCAAAAACATGAATGGTTTCTGTACAGATGCAATTCCATCTTTATGAATCATATCACCAGTATTTGTTCCAGGTGTCCACCAAGATCATTAACTTCATTATCGGTACTGTTGAAGCGATAATGAAAAATAATATAAAATAAATTATATACAAATTTTTTAGTATTAATTTGTTATTAATATAATTTACCCAAAACCAGTAACTGGTTTTCTTTATGTGACATGTTTTATTCCAAAATACTAGTGGATTTTTTAAAATAATAATTTTATTTCTACGGAATGTGAAAATTTTTCGTTCAGTTGACTCATATATAGTTTTAGCACTTAGTATGTGCGGCTAAATACTTCAATTTTTAACTAAAGTAATTTTTTCTAGTCTTTTTGAGTCTTTTTGAAAATATTTTAGCAGATTATGATACGGACTTCATTGATGCGTCAGCCTCCCCTATAAGCTCCAAGTTCTTGGTGTTTAGATGTTGTAGGAATGGTAGACTCTGAAGTTCCCGCGTCTGGATTTTGTATGTTGTCTCTGTTTACGAACTTGGTACCAATGAAGGCGACGCGGTCGAAGGTCACGATGGGTACCGACTACATCCATCTCTGGTTGGAACAACATTCGGTTGTTTACTATTATGAAACCATCGTCGACCTTCGTGATCGGGTCCAGGTGGCTGGGTTGAGTCTTGCTGTGGGCAACGCCACCCGCATGTAAACCTTGGGCGCATGAGTCATCGACCGCTAGCTCACAGAAGGTTGCATTAGATGTTGGAATGCAGTTTGTGACCACAATAACCTCAGATTCGCACTCGGCCACGATGTAGACACGTAGCTGCAGCATTCTGCCATTGTGCGCTAAAAGAAAGATGGTGACTCTTGTAGAAAAAACTGATCTTAGGATATATACAAAAATGTGTATTACATCGTTTGATTGCAAGATCTGCATAGTAGCTACTTCCATAATGCTAATGACAGCGGTTTCTGTGGACTAATCAACCAAAACGGACTTTAAATCTTTCTGGTCCAAGACCGGGTTTTTATGTCTGGTATGGCAAGAGTGATAGTGAGCATCAAATTCTCGATCTCCGTAATCAAAATTCTATTCCTTGCTAATATGACTTCAAACAGGTGACCGGTGTCTATCGGTGTCTAGCGGACAACAGGGATCTTACTTGGGTGATGTTTCTCTCCAGTAATCGTTGAATGTGCGATTTCGGAAATAACCCCACCATTTATGTCGTCTTATCCGCCTTGCGAGCGTAATGGAACACGTTGGCCATATGTTTATGTACCCATACTGCTCCCAGACAAACACCTCTCAATCTACTATCGGAATATAGTCAGAGTGGGAATAGTCGGTTAAACGGGTGAATTAGGACGAAGTGAAGAAGGGAACCAACGCGAAGAATAACTTAAAAAAGTAGAGTAAAATTTGTATCTGTATTATTAAATCTTAACAAATGGTGCATAAGTACATAATAAGATAAACCACAGAGGCTTTGTCCTTGCGGACCACCCTTCCCTTAATCAGGACGGATGTCCCCGAATCGACTTCTACCTTTGCTTCGACGCATAAAGGAGTCAACTTAATGCCGAGTCTGTTTTGACCAAGACTTTCTCACCGAGTTCGAACACCCTGTTTCGTCTGATCTGGTTAACTCTATTTTGTTTGACCATCTGCGATTTTTGCACTCTATTTCTCATTGTCTGCCGTGCTGTAGATTATTGCAATTGGTCTCTTGTTAGTGACACTGTGCACAGACCCGTTATATAACGCGGTGGCTCGGAGGACAAGCTCCACTGTGTCGCCACCACCGCTGTTCATTCTAATGCTTCTTGCTATTTCTCCTTACGTGCTATGGAAGCATTCCACTTGGCCATTTGATATGCTGCGGAGCGGGGGTGAATTGCTGATGGAATTATCGAATTGTTTTTATGGTCTCTGAATTGAGTGATGAATCGTTGTCTTATTATTGACTGGCAATGGAAGCATATATTCGATTTTTACATCCACGATAGTGCGGGACGCTATCGGTTGGACCACTGCGAATTTCTATAACTTGCCTTCACAAGTAAAGAAGAATTCCTTACTCGTCAAGTATATGTCGACGTGTAACATTTCTCCGCTATACGACGGAATTGTTGTCTCGCTTAGTTACTGTCTTTTTGGGTGTCGGTCGGATTGCCTTTGCGCAAATCTGACAGTTTAACACCATTTTGTTTGCTAATTTGATATTTATTTCTCGACTTCGTAGTAATATTGAAGAAAGGTTAGATTCTCGTGTGTCAACGTACCGAGTTCTTGCTCGCTGACGTAAATTGGCCGCTTGTCGACTTATGTGAAATGTAATCTGCTGAGAATAGCGTTGAAATTCAACACTGTATTAAAGGAAGCAAGTACCGCGTCTGCGGCCCTCTGATCTTGCATCTTATAATGATCATTGGTGGTAATCGCGAGAGCTGTCATTTAAGGGCTTAAAGGTTTCGTAGGCGGCGGTGGCTGCCTGACGCAATGATACGTTTCTTGTAAACTTACAAATTCTGGCGGGCATTTGATCGCGTCTAAGGGCTTGTCACATTTGATGTCCTCTATGATCTGAACTTCTTCATAATCCTTCACCTTATGTGGGTGTTTCTTACACATGTTGTTGGGTGTTTCTTACACATTTCTGAAAATGTCACATTTTTGCTAAATGTGTAAAATGCGGCCTGTACCTTTAATTTCATACATTTTTTAAAAATGGCACATTTTTGAAAAATGTGTAAATTCGCTCCGCACATTTTGTGTTTTTTGCGATGGTTAATCGAGATTTTTATCGATGTTGTGAAGAATGTGAAAGTATCATAACCATAAACAGCTGATATATCAACGAGTGCAAGCGGTAACTTTAAATAAGAAATTTAAAATAAGAATAATCCCACATTTTTTAGAATTTAAACATGGCGAAATGTCGAAAAGAGCACCTAAATTCGAGAGCGCAATTTTTGAGTTTAAAAAGAAAAACTTTGCGGCGCTTATGTAAATTTAAGCAACTCAATCAGCTGTTTATTTAAATAAGCGGCACTTTTCCCACTCACATGTTAACGACAATCGGTGGGACTCCAATATGTGAAATTTGAAAATGTGACATTTCTTAAGTCAGTGGGCAGAGGCTATCAGTTTACCTGTTAAGTCGGTAAAGTGTTGCTTAAAGTCTTGTCTTAGGTTATTACTAGTCTGCTCACAGTGCGCCCGCTTGCGCAGCTAAGGCGCTGGAGACCGCACTCTTATTTTTGGTACGGCTGATCCAACCACTTACATAATTTTTTTTATGGTTGTTTCTTATTGTATATTTTCAGCGGAGAGATCGACGTCTCCTTGGGTTCTGATGTCCTCAGTTCGTTGAGCTTTTTATTTAAACGGGTTTCGAATCGCGGGTTTTATGTTTATGTTTGAGTTGCGCGCCAATTATGTTGATTTCACTCGGTTCTGGTGTTGGCTGAAGGCGCAGCAGATGATGAAGGGAGCCAACGACCGATTTCTCCTTAAAGTAGGTGTTGGCCGACGGACGCAACAATAAGACAATAAGGGACTCGGTTTTATATATATATTGAGCAAGACCGCCCGATATTAATGCCACTTAAGAACTAAATACAAAAGTGACCTTAAGAATAAACCCTAGCTGAGAGTTCCCAGAAGCGCTGGTAGTGATAAGGTGCTCTGCTGGCGCTGATTGCCGCAAAGCTGACTGTTGTTTACCGTTGAGTGGTCGTTGACACCGCGGATGGGGTCAGCAGCTTACTTATATAGTTTTGATAAATATAATATTCTCCTGTACCATACGCAGAAGACATTTTATTTTTTTTTAATATCTTATTGTTCTCTTTCCAAAACAATCATAAAAATTTAAAGTAGACACTTATATTTGCAGCATAACTATAATGTTTTAAGAGGTAGATAAGACCAATTTGGTTTTAATGTTTTGCAGCACATAGACGCAGTCAATCGATGCTGTAATATTCTAATAATAGAAGCAAACAGACGAAATGATAAGGCATATAATGATATAAGGCATATAAGCAAAGATAAAATGGTCAACATCATTAATATTAGTGATTGGTTGCCGAACCTCAAAAAAAAAAGGTCAAAACATATCGATTTAAATGTATATCGTTTTGCCCCAAATCGCAGGGAGACGAGCGTTGCCAACATAGCATCCCAAAAGCTAACAAACCGTTCGAAATAACACATTGTTTAATAAGTAATACATCTATTTTTGCATTACTACACGGATTTACAGCTCGTAAGACTGTACGGTACTAAGATAATAAATACAAAAGACCTGATCGCGGCAAGTGTTTCACGTCAAATGAATTTAAAGACTTAATGACAGAAGTTACTATCAAACAATTAAAACAGCGACCGGATTACCTTAAATTAATGTCCAGGTATAATGGATCAATAGCAGTTTGATTCCAATGATTTTAAAACTAGAGCGGAAAAATATAATATTTTGGGAAACAATCATAGACAAATTAGAATGCGCAGTCAATAACACATTGTAGCATTAAACTGTTTTTAAATTAAATTCTTTTATGAAGTTTAAAGGAAAAGTTACACAAAACATATACAACACAACTAAGAGAAAGTTTGAAAAAAATTAGAAATGAAGCCGAGAAAATCAAAAGTGAGTACAACAAAAATATAAAAAACGGTAAAACGAAAATCAAGCAAAAGCAACAAAGTTAAATACAAACATGATGATGTGATGGATTTAAAAATTCTTGACGCTTAGATAAGGGGTATCTAAAAAAATAGATTTCGAAGCATAAAGTTCCGTATATGATAGCCAAGATAAAAAAACAAGTCGTTGGATAAGAAAGAAACAATCAAAAAAATGTATTTAATTTTACATAAATAGTTACAGAATCTTTAAATATAAATCTGTTCGTCCTGACTGACCGACTGCTTGACTGACTAATTGGTGATCAACGCATTGCCCAAACAGTAAGAGCGAGGAAGCTAAAATTTTCACTGCAGTTACCTTATGTGATGAAGATACACGTTAAGACAGGATTTCCAACTACATGTGTGGAAAAATCGTGAAAAAAATTTGTATGTAACTTTTTGTTACACCATCCTTTGAGGGTTGTTTCACACTTTTCGAAAACGGCATTTCTCTTTGGCGGAACAGGGATATAATATATATATATATACCGTCTTTGCCCTACTCTAGCTACTATGAATCCGAAGTATTCAAAGCTTTTATTAAAAATTTAGTTTCTTCATCGCACAGACACTTGGGTACTTCGGCAATATATATATATATATATATATATATATATATATAATATATATATATATATATATATATATATTATATTAACGTATACTCAGTCGCGAATTTAACAAAATAAAATCGAGGGATTCGGCAAAAAATGTTGATCTTTAAAAATTCCTTGGACTTCGCTCTAACCGTGGATTTCACAGTAAACGAGAATTCGACAGGTACTCCGATTTACAACTTACAGGTCTTACATAATTCCCGCTCCGTTTGAAAACAATTTTTAATTTCCTACCAGTCAATTGCCGCTTGCGGAACGCTGTCTAAATATTTTTTTTTTTAACAGTTTATTTTCTGTTCACTGTAAACGAGATTTCGACAGGTACTCCGTTGTACAACTTACAGGTCTTACGTAATTCCTGCTCCGTTTGACAACAATTTTTAATTTCCTACCAGTCAGCTGCCGCTCGCGGAACGCTCTCTATAATTTTTTTTTTTTTTTTGTAACAGCTAATTTTTTGTTACTCTTGTTTAGCAACTTTTAAAACCAGCATATCGTTATCACATGCTAAGTCAATGTCGTTTTTAACTTGGGAAAATGTCCCGGCCTACTGAGTAACATTGGTCACTCGCTGGCTTCTCTGGCCTGTCATGCGCTCTAACGTGCTCTATATTTTTTAAGCTTGCGAGGCTTCGGATGGTGCTTGGGATCTCTCGATGGTTATAGGCTGATTGCATTCCTAATAAAATGGGGGACATTTTCTTGACCCTGATCATTTCGTCGCTTCAATACTCATGGGTAGTTCTGCTGCCTATTACCCTCGGCATTGTGACTAGCATTGAGCTAAGCAGCATAGTCATGTTCATGCGTTATGACAATTTTATTGATGACAAGTGTAGTGTCTTCTGTCGACTTCGTCATTGTACTACATCATTCTAAGGTCATCTTGCCTGACCGTATCTAGGAGCAACGCCCAGCCAGCAATGCCCTAGCTGATCCTTAAATTTAATTTCTTTTGCTCGTGACTGATTGATTCTGCCTTGATACCAAATGTTCGGATTCGCAGCTATTCTTTGGTTTCTACCTGGATCTTCGTATTTTAAGATCCGGCTGACGTCACTGCCGTATTCTTGCTAAATTCCTCTATATGAATCTATCCAACACATCAGCTTACAGTATAAAACAACTAAGAGGTTCTATTCGGAAGCTCCCGACTAGGGGATACCCTGAACGCTCTTCTTCCAACATCAAATGCATATATATATTCTATTTTAGAAGCTATATGTCAAGTTTAGTGACTCTAGCCCTTATTATTTACCAAAATTGCCAAAAAAAAAAAGGATATCGATATTGAGTTTTATCGATTTCTTGGAAACGGAGTAAGTTATCGATTATCGGAAACAAACTCGATCTGCGCGGGAACTAGGAGCATCTACATCTAAAATTTCAACGGACGGACGGACAGACAGACGGGCATGGCTAGATCGACTCGGCTATTGATGCTGATCAAGAATATATATACTTTATGGGGTCGGAGAAGCTTACTCCTGCCTGTTACATACATTTGGATTTTGCACAAATACAATATACCCTTAAACCCATTTTTAATGGGTTCAGGGTATAATAAGTGAATTGACACTTTTCATAATACAAAGGCCAATCTTTCACAATTTCCAAACTTAATCAGATCCAGACTAAAAATATAACCACGCTGTAACTCAAAGATCATTTACATTTTTGACAGAGTGCGGATTCTTGATGAGTTTTGGTGAATTTCTATTAATGTTGTTGGGCCAATTAAACAACAACCAAAATCGGAGACAATATTATTTAGAGCTTGTTCTCTATACGACTTCTAAATACAATATGCCGGCCAAGTCGGCATACATAAGCAATAAGAAAACTTTGATGCATCAGCACAATAAAGGCGAAAAGCCGCCACCTCCTAGAAAATAATACCTCCACAAACTGCCCATTTAAACTAAATATTGAAGTAGTTATACCATACACTGAGCAAAACTTCTACGCAAACACACTGAATCAAATGTTTCAATTTGATAATAAATGCATTGAGGTAGTCTGTGATTCAAGGTATAAGGTAATAACTTTCCAAAGAAATTCGACTATTACGACTCTGATCAAGAAGTCCAGTACGACCCGTGCAAGACCCTTGTCCGTCCTATTCTTGGGCCTTGCTCATGAACGGATTGAATCTGTACAGAAAATATTCTTGTTATTTGTTTATTAATTGTATTATACCAAGATCCGGTGACCCATTATCGTAAAATTCAGTTCGCTGTAATATTTATTTATAAATTAATTATGGACGCATTCTACCTCACTGACCAGGCAAATAAACAGCGGGATCTTATCTTCCTTGTATTAAATTATCTCTTAAAATATTTAGCAAGCAGATGATAGTCTTAGTCTGTATTCGCGTTTGTATATATATAACATATATTTAGCATATAATATTTCACCTTAAACTGGACAACTTTCTAGGCTTGCTTTTAATTTAGGTTTTTGCTAATAGATTATAAAAGTAAAAACACTGTGTAGAACTCTTGTTCTTAAGTATGAACATATGTGAAGCTCGAAATTCATGAGATGAATCAAATTATTTTTTTTTGTAAATATCAAAAAATACCAGAACTCAGGTTTCGATCGATAGTTACTATGACCCCTTTTTTTGTTATCAAGACAGTTTTAAAACAGGCTTTAACATAAGTTAATGCAAGTGCAATAAATGATTGTAATAGCAAAGATCGTCAGATCAATGTAAACAATGATTGGATAGAAAGCAGTTTCCTTGCAGATCAACGTTATAAGTAAGATGCTGTTTTGGCCTCGTAACCTCATAAAAGGGCTTAAATGCTCCTACACCGGCGCAGCGTTTGCTTCAGCGACTATTTGAAGACCATATTCATATTTATATAGCTAGAGTTTAAGTTATTTCTTATCATTTCCTTAACGCCTCTCTCTTTCCTTAATTCGGCTATCATGAGCAGTTATCGTAAACCTTCCATCTTAAAACTTTAGGTAGCCATGTTTTTAACAATCTTGTGATTCCTTAAATTGTTTTTTTCTATTTCTACCTCGACGGTCAGCTTTATGGGAATTTATTAGAAATCTAAAGATTCGTATTGAAATTCAGAAATTTTTATCTTAATCGTTAGTTGTCTCTCTGTATCTACTATCATTATTCTTAAGTATAAGATATGTAATTCAATCATCATATAACGCATTTTTTTATAATCAGAAGAAGAAAAGATTACATGTTATTTAATCTATGTTTCAGATGTGGACACGCTTCCCCACAAAACATTTTTTATATGGAACTAGGCCGACAGAGTGTGTTGGGTTCCGGTGAACTATGGATGGAAACAGAAGATTCCGCAATTGCTAAACATATGCACGATATGATATTAAGGTAAAACAAATTACTACGAGGTGCCGAAGAACTATCTCAATTTTAAACATATTGTAGACGATATATTTCTTTACTTGACCACAACTTTCGTGCACTATACACTATACAACAGCATTGACCACAAAATTAATTTTTAGGTTTTTATAGACATTTATTTTCGTAAATCTCATCCGAATATTTGTACACCAATTAAAAGTAAATAGATAAAACCACTATTAATTATTTCATTACAAATAATGCATATTACCACTAACTGTTCAGTTAAGTGATATAACACATAGTAATGATAACTACGAGAATATTATTAGTACAAAAAATGAAAACAATAAACAAAAAATGTTGTGCAAAAATGGGATATAACTTAGCAAACTTAAACTACAATATTTAAAATAATGCAAAAAAAATGAATTTGCAACTCTTTATATTCTGAACCCCCTTGATAATGGGTAAATACGTATGTATAATGTATTTGTGAAAATGTATCTAACAGGCAGAAGAAAGCATCACCGCATAGAGTATATATATTCTTGATCAGCATCAACAGCCTAGTCGATCTAGCCACGTCCGTCTGTCGGTCCGTCCGTCCATATGTATGAACGCAAGGATTTCAGAACCTATAAGAGCTATAAGAATTTTGGATGTAGGTCTAGTGCCTACGCAGATTAAGTTTGTTTTCGATAATCGATAACTTACTCAGTTTCCCAGCAATATATAGTTTGAGTATCTTTCATTTTATACCTATCGCCACTTCCCCGCTACCACCACAGTACTAGAATTCAAGTTAATAACCCAGCTTTTATTGCCAACCCATTTAAGCCACAATTTATATGCAATTGTTTTTTTGAGAACACACAAATATCCTATGGTATGTAGAAAATTTCATTAAGATCGGTTAAGAAACACGTGTTTGCGGCAGCTAGCGCAAATTCCAAGAATTTCTGTATACATGTACACACACACATTCATGAATGTCTGCTTTGAATTCTATCAACAGCATTGCAATTGCGATTGTATTATTCCTGTAAAGCACTGGCCCAAAGACACTAACAAAAAAATAAAATAAGAGATGACAATTTGTAGACAAATAAATCCCATTCTTGCTAATCTTTTTAAAATTAACTTGTATGAATTATTAGTTCATCAGGAACACAAATTTGTTAAAGGTGGTGTTAAGGCACGGAAACTAACAGATTTACTTTTTTGGGAGCCTAAGAAACACATTTTTGAATTTACTTATAAAAAGGCGAAAAGCCAATATGTTGGCGTTGTACTTGAAGAGCGAAAGCCTTACCAGCATTTTTGTTTCGCATTCAAATGTATGGTTGTTACTTATTTTAGTATTTATATTCTATATAGTCAATAAAGTGTACAACCTGAATTTTTAAAAAAATTATAATTCTCAACATTTTTAATATACTTTTAGCGCAATGTCAGCTAAGTCTGAGTCGAATATGAATTTGTTAAATGTATACAAAGGACACTCAGATTTAAGTAATGAGCCGATGAGGAAACGTTCGTCATCAGCAAATGAAGCATCAAAGCCTATAAATGTTTTACAGAAACGACAAAATCAAACTGAAACAAGAAACAGTTTTTCTCCACAGTATAACAGTAAGTAAAATTTAATTTTAAAAATTTTTAATCAAGATGTCTTGACCACACTTGGCATTTATTAGTTTCCCTATTCTCCTCCTATATAGGCCTAATCCTATATTAAATAGCAACAAATATAGAAACGATCGGTCGAAAATGCAGGTCTTAAACAGCCTTATATAATATTGTTGGTAAAATGTAGGTATCAGTAACTTATAAGAGTTAGAGACTTTAATGTTTTCAACGTAGGTCATCCTAGTGCTCGCGTAGTACGAGTTTGTGTGCGATAATCGATAGAAATCGAAATCGATATCGAAATCTCTCTTTTAAACAAATTTCTAAGGCCTTAAGAGGTCAAGTAACTAATTTGAAATGTAGCTTATATAATTATATATACAGGTCAAGTATCTTTAATTTCATAGGTATAAATCAATTAAGTTAATCGATTGGAACTACCCAATAGTTAAAGCCACAATTTTAATGGTATTGTACTTATTATTATTTTGTACAATATGTATGTACTCTTAAGAAACACACAGAAGTCATTAAAGAAAACGTGGCAGCGGTAGCTAGCGCAAAGCGCTAAAGTTTCCGTATACATACACACGTGCATGCACACAAGTAAATTTGCCATTCCGATTGTATCGCATGCTGTTTTGTGTTTCTGTGCTGCTATTTTTGTTCTGTTTGTTTTCGTAAGGTAAGGCGGTGTATAGTAGTCCGGTCGGTTAAAAGACCGTCTAGTTCGACTCTGGGACAGGGAACTGATTTTTAAGAAACTTTCTAATGTTAAAGCAAAAGACTGCGCAGTGCTTAGGGTAGTTGTGCAGTTCCAATTAGTGCACTCTCGTTTGTATATAAATATACCTTTGACGAACCTAGTTGATTTCAATATTTGTTGGCGGAGCGAGAGCGCAATAAAGCTTTGGAGCAAGTTCGCCTCGCTTCGCCGCCTTAGCGTAATGTAGGCTTAAGTTCAGTTGTCGAATTATATCAATGCGATACGCACTAAACCACATGTGAATCTTTTAAAGCCACCCCAAGTTTTAATTAGTTTAATTAGATAAACTAATATACATTTTCATGGCGCATTCGGGTGGACTCTTTTAAAAGATAATTGTGTGTTAAAAAACAAACACAAGTGGTTTAACTGCAAAGCTGTGGCTCGCGAGTGAATTGAAATTAAAAATAAAAATAAATTTGTGTCGGCCGGAAATATTAAAATTATAATAAATCTGTCCTGCTGCCATTCTTGGAGAATGCCAAGGAAAGTAGCTTCCAAAGTGGAACGTCCGGAGCAGCAGGTACTGTACTAAAAATTGAAAGCCCAACTCTATTGGTTTGGTTGTGCTAATTAAGCCAACGCTTTCAATTCTTGGCATATATGTAAAGTAGTTGAGCATAATTAGAATTTTCATGCACTTACTAACCGCTTTGGAGATTCCTACATATAATTTAGTATTTGTGTGAATTAGTGCTTCTGAGCGAATGATAATTAGTGTCAAAAATTAATTGTCACTACAATTTCATTTCGCTTAGCCTTGTCCCCTCTTCTTGCCATCACTCGCAACCACTGTAAATTATATAGTTGCCCGAGACCAAGCGCTTGCATATAAGTGCAGTAAACGCATACATATACACGTACAAAGCAAGCCAGCTGCAGCCCGTTTATTTTTCGTTCCGCTTTATCCTAAGTAGTGGCTGTGCAATGGTTTTTGTACGCATTTTTCGTTGGCGCGTTTCGGTCAAGAGACGCTTGCTCCCCCCGCTTTTTTGATCAGGTATATCAGTTTTTGAATTCGTTTGGCAAATTCTATTTAATTTAAATAAATATTATTAAATCGAATTCAAGTCAAATATGGCTACCAAGGAAAGTTTTGATGATTCAAAAAAGAAACGCAATATGTCCGTTAAAAGCATAATGCGTTTAAATGATCAAATAATAAAGGGTTAATTAAACCTAGAGTCTACAGAGTTCGAATGTAGATTAGAAATGTTGTAAAATATCGGACTCGACTTGACCCAGATGATGAGTATCGTGCCGAGCTCGAATAACTTTGTATAACGATAAAGGCTCGTTTAAGGTCCGTTATCAAGACATTAAGTCCTGCAATGCCTATAGGCATGCCCATTGCGGCTCCACGCACGCGTCTTCCGCATCTAGCACTTCCCAAGTTTAGTGGAAAATACTCCGAGTTTAAGAATTTTATTAACCTGTTCAAAATTCTTGTTTATAACGATCATGCGATCCCGAGCATAAAGAAATTCAATCATCTGATCTCATGTCTCTCAGGTAAAGCTCTAGGCACTGTTTGAGCGTTTCAAGTCACCGAGGACAATTATTTAAAAGCATTGGACAAGCCTAAATAGAGAATACGACAATGAATATCTAATATTTAATGAAAATATTTCGGCTTTCTTTAGTCTGCCAAAAATAACGCAGCCTTCTGCGGCATCATTGAGATCAATGATTGACACTGTCTACCCCATCTATGGCTCGCTCCTGTCAATAGGTGATGAAAAAAAGATTTCTAACGCGATTCTCATTCACCTCGTTATGAACAAAGTTGACCCAATGACCAGACGAAAATGGGAGCATCAACTCGAAAATGCAATTATTCCACTATGGAGTGATTGTGAAACAGCAATAGTAGATATCAACACCTTTCTGCTGAAGGCTCAGCCAAAGCTTCGTCCGTCGGAACTAAGCCAGAGTCAAAGGCTGTTTGCAAAAAGAAAAAACGAGGGTCGTTTTCGTGTTCTGAGGCTAGTGGAAGGAACGATCAAGTGTTCCAAAATGTTTATAATGCGGTTCCAAAGGCCATTCGATATTGAATTGCTCAGCATATGCCGCCTTATCAGTACAGCAGCGGTTTGAGTTCGCTAAGGCGGCTCCTTTATCATCAATTGCCTTTCGAAGGGGCACACTTGCCAAATGTTAGGCTGGATCAACCATCGACTTCCAATGCTATGTATGCGAATGTGTCTGATATTGTAATCCTAGCTACCGCAGTCGTTAGCGTTAAAACGGGAAGTGGCGAGCTCGTTTTGGCTAGAGCTTTACTCAATTCTGGATCACAAATTAATTTTGCAACAGACGAGCTAGCACAACGTTTGCAGCTGCGTAGAGAAGATGCCGGTATCAGCTTACTCGGGCTTGCTCAATGCAATACTGAAGTAAGAAAGATGATTCTCGTTAGATTTGTGGATTTTTAAGACCATTTCGGGTTACCAGCCTGACCATATGGTCAAAGTCAGTGGTTGAAAAATCACTGAGAACCTGCAATAGGCTGATCCATATCTTCATAAGCCTCATAAGAATGACTTGCTCATCGGAGCTAAGACGTTCTTTGAGTTTCTGTTTGTCGGTCAGATTAGACAAGGTCCGAATTGTCCGATTGTGCAAAAGACACTTGTTGGCTGAATTGTATCAGGGCGTTACACGCCGTTAAGTCATCAGAAGACTCATGCTGTCAAAGTCTAAAACCTCGATAGACAAAACATTGCAGAAATTTTGGTCATTGGGAGAGTTGCCTTCAGCCAAAAAGGTGCGAACAGTTGAACAGCAGTGAGAGCCACTTTCAAGATAATTTGGAAATACTGCCGTCAGGTCGATTTAAAGTAAGACTGTCATTTAAATCAGATCCCAATCAACTGGCTAACTCCTTCGAGGTTGCTAAGCGTCGTTTTTTGTCGCTTGAAAGACGCTTGTCTCGAGATCCTGAGCTTAAGCGCATGTACTTGGGATTCATGGAGGAATATTTAACTTTAGGTCACATGTCTGAAATAGATGATCAGATTCCAAGAACTCCACACTACTTCAAACTCCGCACCAGGAAGTTACGCGTTGTTTTCGACGCGTCCTGTCGGTCATCGTCTCAAATGGTTGGACCGACCATTCAAGAGGAGCTGTACTCGACTCTGCTTCGATTTCGACTCCACAAATATTGACAGCTGACATCAAAAAGATGTATAGGCAGGTCATGGTGCATGAAGCAGATCGAGATTTCCAGCTCGTATTGTGGAGAAAGATCTGACTCTTTGAGGTCAGGTCCTTCAGGTTAAACAAAGTAACTTACGGCACTGCGCCTGCCCCGTTTTTGGCAATACGGTCCTAAAGATGCTGACGTTATCAGGCACGACTTTTATGTCGATGATTTACTAACTGATGCTGCATGCGTAGAGACAATTAAGTATGCAGTGTCGCAAATACTCAAAAGCGCAGGTTTCGAACTAACCAAATGGTTTTCGAATTCTTTCGAATTGACGATTCATTCATGGGTCAAAGAGCGACAAAATGGAACATTCTCTCGGTGACATCGCGGCTATTTGACCCGCTTGGCCCGTTAAGCCCTCTGATAATCAAGGCAAAAATCCTACTCCAAGAGCTCTGGCTTCAGAAGTTAGACTGGAATGAATCTGTCCCTTAGAGTTCGAATAACTTGTGGCAGCAACTGAAATCAACTCTGATTCAATTGCAGCGAATAAAGATACCACGATACGTGCTTACAGAGCCAACTTCACCGATCGAGATACATGGTTCCGCCGACGCCTCAATAGAGCATTTGCGTATATATACGCAGCCATACTGCAGAAGGTTGTCTTATTTCGTTGTTGACATCCAAATCTAAAGTAGCCCCTCTCAAGACGAAGACTTGAGTTGTGCGCGGCTCACCTCGAGTCATCGAGTCAAAAATCTCATAAAATTACCGATTGAACGGACGGTTCTTTACTCTGATTCTGAAGTCACGCTTCAATGGATTCGGTCACATCTTTCGTCTTTGGCAACATTTGTGTGAAATCGAGTGCGTGAAATCCAAGAATGGACAGAGAAAGCTGAATGGCGCCATGCACCTACTGAGTAAAACCCAGCAGATATTGTTTCAAGAGGCTGCGATGTTGATGAATTACTTGCGTCGATGTGGTTCGATGGGCCTTAATTTTTGTAGAAACCAAGAGAATCCTAGCCGTTTAACCAGCATCTGACAACAGATGAGAAGTACGCAAAACAGCTGTTGGACTAGCAGAGGTGGACCGACCAGATATCTTGGAAACTCTCGATAGTTTCTTATCACATGCCAGGCTACTGAGAGTGTTTGCTTATGTGTTCCGCTTCATTCAAAAATGTAAAAATGGAGAAGTACAATTTGAGAGTATCCCTACGGCGCTCGAAAGGAAAGAAGCTTTCGAGAAAATAGTTGTAGTCATCCAATGAGCTGAAATTAAAGACGACATAGATCATAGCCTGCAGCGTCTTAATCCATTTATACATGAGTATAATGGATCTTGGTGCTCCTTTTCGTTGTTGCGAGTAGGGGGACGACTTGTAAATGCTCCTATTTCATATGATGCCAAGTTTCCGCTACTTAAAAAAAAAGCTCGCAAATCCCTAAAGCTTTATTAGATACCTGCATTTGACGAATTGTCATGCTGGCCCAAGAGCACTCGTGAGTCTTCTTCGTGAGTGATTTTGGCTAATCAACGCTCAAGAGGTCTGTCGTCAGACCGTGAGATCATGTATCCGTTGCTTCAAATGCAAACCTCGTCTGCAAACACAAATTATGGGAAATTTACCATCAAATCGACTTCGAGCGCTCCGCCCATTTTCTATCTGTGGCATCGATTTTTATGGCCCAATCAGCAAGACTTTTTGAATGCGTGGAAAGCCTACGTATAAGTCGTACCTAGCACTGTTTGTTTGCTTCGGCTCCAAAGCGGTTCAATTAGAACTGGTATCTGACTTATCCACTTAAACATTTTTAATGACTTTTCAAAGGTTCGTCGGCCGTCGAGGAGTCCCACAGACCGTGCATTGCGATAACGCGACGAACTTCTTAGGAGCAAGTCGTCAGTTCCTGGCGTTGCGAACTCGAATCGAGGAAGAGGCGGACGCAATTCGCGGATTCGCATCAAAAAGCGGATGCAAATTTGCGTTCATACCGCCAAGATCTCCGCACTTCGGGGGTCTGTGGGAGGCAAGTGTGAAGTCTGCAAAGCACCTACTCCTACGGTAGGCAGCCTGCTGCTAACGGCCGAGGAACTGCAGACGACTCTTGTCGCAGTTGAAGCAGTCCTCATTTCCAGGCCCCTGGGAGCAATAAGCGAGGACCCAAGCGATGGCGAGGCTCTAAGACCAGCTACAGGTGGGAGGCCCATTGAGGGCTCTTCCAGCAGAGGGGACCCCAGACCAGCAGGGTCTCAGCTGCATGAATCGATGGCGAGCTGTCACGTTGCTTAAGCAACAGTTTTGGCGGCGATGGTCAAAGGAGTATGTGCTCGGGTTCCAAGTGCGGAGAAAGTGGTGCCGTCGCCTGCCAAACGTCGTCGTGGGAAAGCTGGTGGTCGCCCCAGCAGTGGCTGATCGGCAGAGTGACGGCAGTACACGCAGGTGAGGACGGCGTCGTTAGAGTGGCTGACATTAGGACGGCTAGTGGCAGAAATTTTAAAAGGCCAATCCACAAGTTGACTTGGCTACCCATGGAATGAAGCCCCCAAGCGCTTCATGGTGACCGGTGTTGGCGCAGATCTGCGCATTGAATTAAAAAATGAAAATGAAACATGAAGCCTAATGTAAACTAGGTTTAGGGCGGAGCGAGAGCGAAATAAAGCTTTATCACTCGCTTTGGAGCGAATTCGCCTCGCTTCGCCGCCTTAGCGTAATGTAGGCTTAAGTTCAGTTGTCGAATTATATCAATTCGATACGCACTAAACCGCATGTAAATCTTGTAAAGCCACCACAAGTTATAATTTGTTTAATTATATAAACTAATATAAATTTTCAATATGATTTATACATATATCGGAATTCTTGATTTATAGCCATTCAGAAAGAATCGGTCAAAAAATGTTAAACAAAATATTTTGACCAAACTCATTATTTACGAGCTTCAGCATTCAAACATGTCTACAAAGCATTTACGAAAATGTCTTCTTTAGCATTGAATCTTTGGAGTGCCGAACATTGCCCTTTTTGCTAATCATTACATTTTACTACATTCAAAAATATATATTAAATATTTATCGGAAATAAGTTTTATATTTTTACATATAACCCTGTTTTAAGCATTTCGCGTTAAGGTTTATCTCATCGTGTATGCAATATGAGGGTTATGCTAATTTATACAACTATTTGTAATAATAAAATACAAAAATTAAAACATGAATATTAATAAAAATGAATGGGTACCAAAAAAAAAAGTATCAATAAATATTTTTCTTTTATTTGCTTCTTTTCGTATACCCTGAACCTATTGAAAATGGGTAAAATGGGTATTATGTATTTGTGCAAATGTATGTAACAGGAAGAAGGAAGCATCTCCAACCCCATAAAAAATATATATTCTTGATCAGCATCAACAGCCGAATCGATTTAGCTATGCCCGTCTGTCTGTCCGCTCGTCTGTCGATAACTTACTCCGTTTTCAAGCAATCGATAAAAATCGATATCGCAATATTATTTTCTGACCAAATTGGGTAAATAATAAGAGCTTGAGTCACGAAACTTGATATGTTGCTTCTAGAATATTATATATATATATCAAGTATCTTTCATTTTATACCTATCGACACCTCCCCGCTACCACCGCAGAGTTATAAATCAAGTTAATAATCCAACTTGAATTGCTCATCCATACAAGCCTCAATTTAAATGTAATTGACTTTTTGAGAATACACAAATATTCTTTGGTACAATAGGATATACTGTAGAAAATTTCATTAATATCGGCTAAGGAAAACCCAAACGTTATGTGTTCAGCTAGCACACATGAAAATAATTTCTGTATACATGGACACAAACACATACGCCTCTGCTTCGAATTCTATCAACAGCTTTGCAATTGCGATTGTTTTCTATGCTGCTATTTTAAATCGTTTTTTCTCAATAATACTCAATTATTGATGTGGCTTTAAGTAAAGGCATAGCAAGTGGTGCGGTCTGTCGCGAGTTCAAGAGGGTTATGGGTATTTCCCAGTCAGGAGCTCCCGAATATAACCTCTTACTTGTTATGCACTTGCAGAGAGTATTATAATTTGTTCGTGAAATGTGTAACGCATAGAAGGATACATCGCCAACCCCATAAAGTATATATATTCTTGATCAGTATCAACAGCCGAGTCGATATAGCCATGTCCGTCTGTCTGTCTGTCTGTCCGTCCGTCCGTATGTATGAACGCAAGGATCTCAGAACCTATAAGAGCTAGAGACTTGAAATTTTAGATGTAGTTTCTCCTAGTTCCCGTGCAGATCAAGTTTGTTTCCGATAATCGATAACTTACTCCGTTTCCAAGCAATCGATAAAAATACATATCGATATCCTGTTTTTTGGGCAATTTTAGTAAATAATAAGAGCTAGAGTCACCAAACTTGACATATAGCTTCTAAAAGAGAATATATATATGCATTTGATGTTGGAAGAAGAGGGTTCAGGGTATCCCCTAGTCGGGAGCTCCCGACTAGAACCTCTTACTTGTTTTATATTCTAATGTCGGCACTATTCTGTGATGTCCAAGACCTCACTGATTGCGGGTAAAAATTTGTCCAGTAGCATATGAATCAGCTCGCCCATTATCGACCGTCATTTCCAGGAAAATATTACAGTTGTCATTTATTAAGCAGTCGCTGTTTCGCGCTGGGGTTATCTTAATATCCTCTGCGGAAAGCGTAGTGTAAGTCTTAATGGTCAAAACGAACATAAAGAGGGCATACATATCAACACATTTTTATCAAAATTATCAAGAGATTCTTTGTTGCTCTTTGCTATTTTTAAAAGATCTCTTTCCCTTTTAAATTATTATTTAAAATATTATATTATAGGGTATCAGAACCTATAAAAGCTAGAGACAAAAAATTTTAGATGTGATCCTCCTACAGTAGGTAGGTCCTCCTCCTGTAGGTCCTCCTGCCTGCACGGATCGAGTTTGCTTCCAATAATCGATTACTCCATTTCCAAGCATAACTTGATATGTTGCTTCTAGAATATTATATATTAATATCAAGTATCTTTCATTTTATACCGCAGAGCTATAAATCAAGTTAACAGCCCAACTTGTGTTGCCCACCAATTTAAGCCACACTTTTAATGCAATTGACGTTGTGAGAATACACAAATATTTTATCATACAATAAGAAATACTATAGAAAATTTCATTAACATCGGTTTAGAAACACAGAAATTATGTGGTTTGACTCGCCACGTTTTTGCGATTGTTTTCTGTGCTGCGATTTTAATTGTTTTTTTTTTCTAAATAATTCTCAATTATTGGTGTGGCTGTTAAGTAGAGGCATAGCTAGTGGTGCGGTCTGTCGCGAATTCGAGCCCTACCGGGCAAACTATTTTTTTCTTCTTGGCTGGTGTAGTTGCTAAGTTTACTCGGCAGCAATTAATGCGGTCAGTCGCGAGTTCGAACTCTGCCAATAGAACCTTTTTTTTTAATTGATCTTTATTACTTGAAAGGAGCGCTTAACGCGTGCTGCATATGGTGTTGGAATAACAGGGTTCAGGGTATTCCCTAGTCTGGAGCTCCCGACTAGAACCTATTACTTGTTATTTTTAATATTATACGTTTTTGGTATACTTAAATCTGGCCTTTTGCCTCTCGGATAAAACATGTCAGAAATTATATTATAAACATTCTTAATTCACTTAACTTTTTCTTGGTTCGCTACATAAATAAACAACAATTTGCAATTGTTTTTACTGGCCATTCTTTTTTTTTACATTGAAACTGTTAATGTTTTACCATTTTTCAATTGTTCATTTTATGAAATATAAATACAAAAAGTTAAAGTCTATTATAAATCATTCAGTTTGGTGGCGAATTCGCCTCGTTTAACCAGGGAGCTAAATCCAACCTTAAGAGTTTTTAGTTGTTCGGTTGTCATATTATACAAACCATACGAGCGCGAAGCGTTTAAAATCGTTCTCTTTAAAGCCACCAACAATTTGGTTCCTTGTTTTATATAAATTCATAACGTTTTTCATGGCGCCCCGGATACTTTTGGACACTTTTAAAGTAAAACGAGAAAGAAAGGCACTTCAAAGATCTAATACCCTTGCAAACTGCTTTTCATAATGCTCATAGTGATTTGCCCGTATCTAAGAAGCACAGGGAAAATAGTTAATGCCGAGTTTGGTCAAGATATCTTGATAAACAAAAAAGGTTTTTATCAAAAACCTAGTTTTCGACCGATCGTTCCCCTGGTAGATATATGATATAGTAGTCCGATGTAAATCAGATTTTTGAAAAAATGAAGGAAGCATAGTGAAATCTTTAAATGCCGTGTTTAATCAAAATATCTTGAACGACAAAAAAGTTTTCCATACAATAACTCAATTTTCGACCGATCGACCCTGTGGCAGCTATGTGATATAGTGGTCCGATCCAGCTGATTTTGACATATGTGATGCGTGAAACAGAATGAGGGACTTCTGCAAAGTTTCATAAAGATTGCTTTAAAACTGAGAGAATAATTCGCATAGAAACAGACAGACGGACATGGCTATATCGACTCGGTTGTTGATGCTGAACAAGAATATATATACTTCATGGGGTCAGAGATGTCTGCTAGGCGTTACACATTTCACAACAAAATTATAAATCCTCTGCAAGGGGATACAAAAAAATAAAAATAAAATAAACTCAAACGTGTGTAACAAAATTTTCGCAAGTTCATTAAATTTATAATAGAAATAAATCGCGATGACCGTCGGCCAATCAATTGCTACCACCGTTGAACTATATCAAGGAAAGTGACATCTAAAGTGAAAGGCCCATAAAAAAAGTTGGATTGCATGCGCTAATAAGGATGTTTTACACATACACATCATAAATTAACTTTCTATAGCTTAAATAATAAGTTCGATTTTTAATTTAAATTAAACATGGCAACTAAAGAAGAATTCACGAATCATAGAAGAAATACTATATGTTTAATAAAAGCATAATTCATTTAAATGATCAGATGATTAATGTAAATTTAACCCAGAATGTACACAGTTAAATGTTGGCCTCACATATAGATAGAGCGTTAAAGTGTCAGAGTAGAAACTTTTGACCCAGATGATGATTATCGTGCCGAGCTCGAAGAACTTTTTATAATGACAAAAGCTCGTTTAAAGTCTATTTTTAGGGTTCTAAGTCCTGAAACGCCTGCAGGCATGCCCGTTGCTGCTCCATGCACATTCCTCATCCTGTCTTTCCAAGTTGAGTCGAAAATACTCAGAATTCAAGACTTTTATTAGCTATAGAGAAATTATAATCTCGTGTCTTCATGGTGAAGCTCTAGGCACTGTTCGAGCATTTTAAGTCACCGAGGACAATTATTTAAAAGCATTAGAGTGGCTAAAGAAAGTATACGACAATGAATGTCTAATATTTAATGCAAATATTTCGGCTCCCTTTAGCCTGTCATAAATAACGCAACCTTCTGCTGCATTATTGAGATCTATGATTGATGATGTCCCCGCCATCTAAGGCTCGCTCCTGCCAATAGGTGATGACAAAAGGATTTCACCTCGTTATGAACAAAGTTGACCCACCCAATGACCATATGAAAATATGGTCATCTCGATTATGAAATAATTCCATTATGGAGTGATTGCAAACCAGCTTTGAATCATAGATATCAACATCTTCCAGCCAAAGTTTCGTCCGATGGCTTCAAGCAAGAGGAGGCTCTTTCCAAAAATATTAATCGAGGTTCATTTTCGTGTTCTGCGGCTAGTGTAAGAAATGATCAGGTGACGAGTCGGTGTCTTTTTCTATCTCAGCTACCGGGGGTGTAGTCGCATTATTGTAGTTCCATGGACCGATATAGAAGCGCAAGTACAAATTGCCGAATTCGTAAGACATAAGACAAGTCATCTCGAATATATGTAAGAATAGTGAAGCTAGAAAATGCTGAGCTTGAAATGATATTTTGCCACTTTTCGGCCGATCATTTCTATTGCAGCTTTTTTATATAGTAGTCCGATGTTGATAAGATTTTGCATACACGTTGGGAGCATATTGAAACTTTAAAGCGCTAAGTTTAGGTAACATATCTTGATAAACAAAAACTGTTATCCATACAAGAACCGATCGTCATTTTGGCAGCTATTTTTTATATTGGTCCGACGTTGATAGGATTTTACATAAATGTAGGGGGAAAGTAAAACAAGATATCTTAAAAAACATTCGTTTCTATTGCAGCTATATTATATAGTTTTCTGATATTAATACAATTTTCGGTAAATTTAGAGACCATAGTAAGACTTATAAATGCTGAATTTGGGTATTACAATTACATACAATAAACATACCTCCTACGATATACCAATTTCTTTACACATTATGGACAGCGTACATTTTAACTACCCCCGGAATTTAAATCATGCATCTTATATAAATGTGTCAAGTCTTATCAAGATCATCTCCCAGAATTCCTAATCGCACATATCTGCAAAAAAAAAACGATTGTTTTAGATGCTTTTATAAAACGACTGCGTCGTGAAGTAGTACATAAGTCGTTATGTGTTCTTAGCTCTGGAAGCATCTCCGACCCCATAAAGTATATATATTCTTGATCAGCACCAATAGCCGAGTCGATCTAGCCATGTCCGTCTGTCTGTCTGTCCGTCCGTCTGTCCATATGAACTCAAGGATATCAGAACCTATAAGAGCTAGAGACTTGAAATTTTAGCTGTAGGTCCATGCGCAGATCAAGTTTGTTTCTGATAGTCGATATCAAAATCCTGGTTTTGAGCAAATTGGGTAAATAATAAGAGCTAAAGTCACCAAACATGATATATTTATTATAAAATAGTATATATATATTAAGTATCTTTCATTTGATACCTATCGCCACCTCCAAGCTACTACTTCATAGCTATAAATCAAGTTTATAACCCAACATTTGCCACCACCAATTAAAGCTACCGGAAATTTAATGAATTTCTGTATACATGTACACACACAAATTCAAGCGCGCCTGCTTGGAATTCTATCAACACAATTGCGATTGCGATTGTTGTGACTGTTGAGTAGAGGCGGTGGCAAGTGGAGTGGTCTGTCGCGAGTTCGAGCCCTACCGAGGAAACTATGTTCTTTTTTTCGGCTGGTGAAAATTGCGGAGAAAAATATAATTAAAATAGCAGCGCAGAAAACAATCGCAATTGCAATGCTGCTGATAGAACTCGAAGCAGACGCGCATGAATGTGTGTGTGTGCATGTATACAGAAATTCTTGGAATTTGCGCTAGCTACCGCATACACGTGTTTCTTAACCGATCGTAATAAAATTTTATATCTTATGGAGTAGTAATATATCTTATTGTACCATAGAATATTTGTGTATTCTTAAAAAGTCAATTGCATTAAAAGTGTGGCTTAAATTGGTGGGCAATATAAGTTGAGTTATTAACTTGATTTATAGCTCTGCGGTGGTAGCGGGTAGATGGCGTAGGTATAAAATGATGGATATTTCATATATATACATAATATTCTAGAAGCAACATATCAATTTGGTGACTCTAGCTCTTATTATTTACCTAAATTGCTCAAAAAAGCAGGATTTTTATATCGATTCTTATCGATTACTTGGAAACGAAGGCCCAAATTTTAAGGCAGTTGCTCGGTGACTTCATTGCCAGGAAATCTAGCGGAATCATCCCAGTTAGATGTAGTGCTACATCTTCGGAGACAGTACGATATCTTCGATATGCCGCTTTGCATTTTCGACCGTTAGCGAGTACCCTCAAGGAAGGTGCCCAGACTGATGCTGCGTACAGGATGATCGACTTGACCACATTACTGATCAGTCACCAGCTTTTCTGCCGCGGCTTGCCAACATCCTGGCTTCAGAGCTCGCGGCTTTCGATGCCTTTCCTGGGACAGCTCTCGCCGCATATTGTAGCCGTGTTCACTACTTTTCTGCTGCTGATTAGTACTGCCTGTGTCTTGTGTGCAGACAGTGTTAGCCTATTGGTCCTGAGCTAATTCACAACTTAACGAATCGTGTTATTTGTTATACCGCAGGCAACTCCTTGCTCAGCCGCTATGTCGTCTGCAAAGCAAATAATGCGTGTGCTTTCTGGGGTGCCCTGACGGAGAACTGCGCCATACATTACATTCCACAATGTAGGTCCTAGGACTGAACATTGTGGAATGCCGCCAGTTAAAGTAGTATTCGGATAACTCTTGCCGTTGCTCCAGCTCGTCATTCAGTCTATTGCTGATTATGCGCCCACTATATCGAGAATGCATAGTGGTCTATATGCAGACGGTTCCTCTGGTGGCTTGACGCCTGTTGCGATCAGCATAAGCCTCTGGCATTTTCACCTTGTAGGGAATCGGCGCTTCTCTGCAAGGCGTCTATGCTATACTCGTCGGGTTTCTTTAGTGCGATCCTCTTCGCTTGTAGGCTTTCTGCATCTACTGGCAGTTGTGTCTCCTATGTGCCCGTTCGTAGAGTCGTCGATATGGCATTCCCTTCTTGCGGTCTCTTTGTCATGGTTCCATCAGTGAACGGCTCTGCGCTCGTGTATCCGCCTTCTTTTTCTAAGCATGTCAGAGTGTCACATCCTCCTTTTACACAATGGAAGTTGCATGTTCTCAACCATTAGTGACAACGCTTGTGGGATAAGCGTGTCTTGGCTCCAAGGCCATGCAGATTGTACTGGGCTTTGTGCTGGTCGGCGAAGTGGCTTATTATCGCTTGGTTATCGCAGTGCGTGTATGCGTCTGACACCGTCCATGTCGCGCGTCTCGCTAGGCATGGGCTAGTAAATGTGAAGTCGATGACTGACTCACCAAATGAAAATAGTTGTTTATCGAATTGTCCTGTCCCACCGACAGGACATTTTACCAATTCGTTATTCTTGTAATTTTTTTCGTATCTTATCAACTAGGTTATGGACGTGAGCGTTGCGACAGTTTGCCAACTAGAAATCGGACACTAAGTGAATGTAGTAATCAAACTTATATTGCATTGAAACATGGGCATCGATGTAACACCATATCCGGATCACGGCCATATTTTATCCAAAGACACACCGACAGTCCACCAACTTACTCAATAAAATGCTCTGAAAGTGAAGAGTCTTCAATAAGCATTGACGAAGCCAATGAAAAATCCAACTTTGACGCTTATCGAATAAAGTAAGTTTAATATCTATTCATTTTAATATTATGAAATCACCACCGAAAGGCACAATGATTTTATTGAAAGTATAAAGGCTATTTACCTAAGGAGTTACAGTAAGATTAGGCTTAGTCCTTTCAGTTGATTATTCTCCTTTCCCAAAGTAAAAAGAGTATATATTAGTAAAAAGAAAAATAGCCGACTTGCAAACAGTACGTCAATATGAACATTTACGTTTAGTATTAAATATATCACCCTTAGATAAAGTCATACGCAGTAAGATTTTGTTGTATACCAGCGATAACATCCTCTGGTTCAATGAAATTGATAAAAATCAAAGCCGGAATATTGTTTTTGAGCATATGTCGGAACTTTAAAGGATATGAGATCACAGACTGGGTATGGAGATTCTTAAATAGTATACACAGATCCAGATTATAGCCAACAATTAAAAAAACGCATTGTTAGAGTCATAGTCCGTGGCCTCGCTCGCTACACATTTGGATGACATGTTCATGACCTTAAAATGTTGTAAGACTTTAAGCAATGAAACAAAACACACCCGAAAAAAAACACTTAATTGTTTTAATAGCATTGTTTTATTTTGAATCAATGATTCTTATGGGTTATTTAAAACAGTGTGATTTTTCATTTTATGACAATGACAGTTAATATAAAAGTCTATATACATTTTTAAGAAAGTATTACAATACCCTTCCGATAGGCTTATATTTTAGCACGTGACATACTAATTTTTCAGTGACCTCCAATATGTTTTATTAAGTAACTTAGTGTCTTGTTTTTCGCTAGATAAAGGTAACGGACTAGAAGAGGACAGCGAGCCACAAAATGCAACGGCACATAATTGTTTATTTTTATTTTTAAATACATTTTTTATTAAGTTTTATTGAGATCTTAGTTTTTGTTTTTATTAAAGCTTCAATTTCAGCTTTTTATACCCTTATACCCATTTTTAATGGGTTCAGGGTATAAAAAGTATTTATATTTGTATTTGTGCAAAATCCAAATGTATGTAACAGGCAGAAGGAAGCAACTCCGACCCCATAAAGTATCTAGCCATGTCCGTCCTTCCGTACACACATGTATACAAGCACCTACTCAACCAAATCAGAATTAGTTCAAAAAACCACATCTGACTAAGCTTACTCTGTGTTCCTGTACTTTTGTGTATAATTGTGTATTTCCATTTTTTACATTTTAACTGTTAATTTACAAACAAACCAAACCATAGGAGTTAGGAAGCAGAAATATTTACTGTAGTTACTTTATGTGATGAACGTGCACGTTAGGAAAATTAAACCCGCCGCCAGTGTAGAGAAATCGCAAAAAACGTTTGTGTGAAACTTTATTGTTTACTATCCGAATGGCTTCAAACTCAATTTCAAAGTTCTTTGTTCATTAGAGGGGTGTTTCGCACTTTTTGGAAAATCCATCTCTCCTTGGTGGAAATGGGGTCAAACATTTGGTGGGTGACGTTTTGTGCTGAAATTCATTTTCAAGGATCTACTTATATGAAAAATCATTTGGGACGTGTTTCACATTTTTCGTAGAATCAAAGTATCTTCAGTGTGCGATTCTAAGTTTTTTTTGGTGAACTTTTAAGCTTTGTCCGATTTGCTTTAAATTTATTTTCAGAGCACTACAAAAGAACTTAAGAAATACGTGTTTTAGCGATTTGGAAAAAATTACGGAAAATGTTTGTATGAAAGTTGTTTGTTTACCGTCCGCTCAGTTTCAAAATTATTTTCAAAGATTTATGAGAACATTGATTTTATAACATACGTGCCACGGGCAAGGCCGGGCTATACCCGCTAGTATATAAATTAAGATTTAAATAATAATCCTCGCGGATTATCTATATTTAACTTTATTTGGGTAATGATTTCTAAAACACTAGGCCGATACGCCGTAGTGAGTGAGTTAATTTAAGCGCGAAGTCTCTGGGCCGATGTGCCTCAGTGAAAGCCGCATTAAAAACTAAATTTACAAAAGAAAAAATACCTATGCTATTGTGTGCTTTCACAACGGCTGCTAGAATGCTTAGCATGCGCCTCGTGCGCTGCCGTCGTGCAAGAACATCCGGCCCAGAGCTATGTCAGCATCTGCGGCTGGTGTTATGTTGCATTTTGCTGACCCCTGTTAGCTCGTAAGAACATCCGGCTAAGTGCTATATCAGCATCTGGAGCTGGTGTCGCTGGCCTCTGTTAACTGCTCCCCTTTTAAGTTAAGGCCGCCCTCGGCCGTTCCTATCTCGGCGATCACCTTCTTAATCTCCTTGGCCGATGCCATGTTTTTGGTGAACCGACGGTAGGTGACTCCGACGTAAATTATGGTGCAACACACAGCACCCAACAAGATGGCTATTACCACGCTGTCGACGCTTCCAATTTCGTCCTTGACTTCCTTGATGATCTCCAGGTTACGTTCATTCAGGCGATAAAGGTAGGGGAGACTCAACACGTCTTGGTGGCCGGTGACGTTCAGAAGGGGAAATGCCGCGATGCCGGGGAACTTACTCTGGAAGTTGTTGCGATTCAAGTACTTAGTTTCGTTGATCAGAGCCCAATTATTGAACGTGATTGGATTCGTTCCGTGAACCCAGGTGATCGGGTCTAAGTGATTCGGCTGCATTTGGCAGTTTGCCAAGCCACCAGCATGCAGCTCTCTGGCACAAGAGCTGGTCGGTGAAAGTTGACAAAAGGTTCCTCCCGGCGTGGAAGTGCAATTCTTAAGGGCAAGCACTTGATCTCCGCACTCAGTTATAATGTTGTCAATTGTAGCACAGCATTCTCATGTGCAACTGGATACAGCATAACCTTTCTGCAAGCCATTTTGATTTTCGGGAACTTAATGATAAAGTGAAGGCCATTAACAGATTGTAATACTTTCACGGACGCAACGGACATAAGGTCAAAGTTCATAAGGTCCTATGAAATATCCTATATTAAGTGTTATGTGTTAACTTATACATATATATATATATATATATATATATATATATATATATATATATATATATATATATTTTTTATGTGGTGAGCTAAAATTGTTGATAATGGTCTCGAAGCAAGTCGAAATATATTGGAAAAAAATAAAAATCGCACAAAAAATACAAAACCTGCAGTTGGCCAAATACAATTCTTATAATTTTAAATAATTTTTTTTTCTTAATAGCATTATAAAATTTAAAGTTTTTATTTCTAATCGATTTCTCAGCAGAACAGAAAAACAACTTTAATTATTTCTCACTGTAGGAACCATGTCGAACTATCGGACAACTATTTATGTATATTTTCTTTGTTTTGATACAGTCTTATGCTTATGTTAAAAAAAAACTTTATTGATCTCAGAATACCGTCTTGGAATTCAATTAAACTATTTCTATCTTCAAGTTAGTTTTCAAACAACACATGTGTGCATAGATTCGATTCGATTCTTGAGTATATGTCTGACAAAACAGTAACATAAGTTTGAACAGAAATCAGAAGGCAACATCCATTAAGAATAAATCATCGACATTATTGTATGCCTGATCTTCTGCTTTTAGACCAATTCCCATTCCCAAACAATTTTTACCATATTTTTCCAATTATCCGACGAACAAGAGAAAAATTGTATTTTATTTTTCCAAATATTAAAATTTATATCGTTGTATGGAAAGTAAATACCATACAGAACTCCTACTCCGCAGGTACTAGAGGTTTCAATGTTATAAAATTCACATCTAGCTCTTGTAAATACGAGAATGACATCAGAGACAGTTCTCAATTGAAAAATATTGTCGTGTTCTACTTGTGTTCCAATATTTTTATATAATTTTGCGCCTTAATACTGTTTTTTTTACCCTGAACCCATTAAAAATGGGTATAGGGGTATATTGTATTTGTGCAAAATCCAAATGTATGTAACAGGCAGAAGGAAGCATCTCCGACCCCATAAAGTATATATATTCTTGAACAGCATCAATAGCCGAGTCGATCTAACCCTGCCCGTCCGTACGTCCGTCCGTCCGTCCGTATGTATGAACGCAAGGATCTCAGAACCTATAAGAGCTAGAGACTTGAAATTTTAGATGTAGGTGCTCCTAGTGCCTGCGCAGATCGAGTTTGTTTTCGATAATCGATAACAAGCTCCGTTTCTAAGCAATCGATTAAAATCGATATCGAAATCCTGTTTTATGGGCAATTTTGTTAGATAATAAGACCTAGAGTCCCCAAACTTAACATATAGCTGCTAAAATAAAATTTATATATGCATTTGATGTTGGAAGAAGAGGGTTCAGCATATCCCCTAGTCGGGAGCTCCCGACTAGAACCTCTTGTTATTTCTGAATTTTGATTTTTTTTATGCTTAATTTAAAAAGCTTTTGTAACTTGAGCAAAGTGCTGTCAGATGTGCAGCGTAAGTCTGCAAATTATTTCAGTTATTTAACGCGGCATCAGTTCCGTGCTGTTGTTATTCTCTGTATTGATTCTTTTGTTTTGGTTCTCCCCTGTGCATACACTTGTTTATGCATGCATAAACACATGGTGCATTTTTCAACATATGCATTTTTTATATGACTCGGTTTTTATGAATACTGCTATTCATTTTTTATATAACACCCTAAACCCCCTCTTAGATATGTGTATTCCCCTTATGGTTTTCTCCCAGACTATTTAATTTAAAAAAATATAAAATCTAAATATTTTAAAAAGTTTAATAAGTCTGGTTCGAGTACTGATTTGGCTAAATATTCCATAGCCAAGTCAAAATTCTTTCTTCTGAATTCTCAGTGCTACGAGATTTATCTTTCTCGTTGCACAAAACAATTTGCCCACAATCCGAAACAGTTTTATAATATTGTAAACTTTAAGAGGAAATCTTTAAGTTTGCCAACTTCTTTTCAGCCCAATTATTTAATACATAAGGATATACACATTTAACACATTATGGCCTGTCCGGCAAGCTATACCCCTACCATAGCTGGCAATGGTATGTGAGTTCTCGAAGGCATCCTGAAAGCAAAGATCTTATTTGGGGGATGGAAAGTATGGTGGTACAAGCTATTGTAAGCTTTGCATAATATACGAAAATAGTTGTCGAGCACGTAGGTAGGAATAAGGGGCGAGAGTTCCTGGTAGATTTGGATTTGGATTTCCTATTATTATACTGTGGAGACCAGATGCAAGGGCAATATTAAAGGATACGGAGTACAAGATGTTTAAAGTCCTTAGACCTAGATTTTATGAATCCATGTACACCTTTGGACTCATTAACAATGGTGACTATTTGAAGATTGAAGAAGAGTTTAGAAAGAACAAGTAAGAGGTTCTAGTCGGGAGCTCCTGTCTAGGGGACACCCTCTTCTTTCAACATCAAATATATATATATATATATATATATATATATATTCTATTTTAGAAGCTATATGTCAAGTTTGGTGACTCTAGCTCTTATTATTTACCAAAATTGCCCAAAAAACAGGATATCGATATCAATTTTTATCGATTGCATGGAAACGGCGTAAGTTATCGATTATCGGAAACAAATTCGATCTGCTCGGGCACTAGGAGCACCTACATCTAAAATTGCAAGTCTCTAGCTCTTATAGGTTTTGAGATCCTTGCGTTCATACATACGGACAGGCGGACGGACGGACAGATAGACGGACATGGCTAGATTGACTCGGCTATTGGTGCTGATCAAGAATATATATACTTTATGGCGTCGGGGATGCTTCCTTCTGCCTGTTACATACATTTGGATTTTGCACAAATACAATATACCCTTATACCCATTTTTAATGGGTTTATGGTATAAAAAGTGAAAAGGACAGTTTTGCCTTGCCGGTGTAATTTTTTAAATCGGACCTTTCTAATGGAGAGGAATAATATAAAATTCTTTCCAAAGAGATGAATATAAAAAAGCTTTAGCGATGGACGGTTAAGGGAAGCCCGTCCAGAATTATTATTAGGACACACAAAGAGTAAGTTGATGTAAAAAACTTAGCAAAGGGGGCTAATCATCAATCATCAAAATCAGCACGTTTTGATTTAATTTATTTTATCGAATGTATATAAATTGCAAGGTTATTTGGCTGTGGCTCAGAAATAGTTCTTCGCTTCTCTTCGATCAACAACGAAGTGAGCTTATTAGGAATGTGTAAGATTATAGAAGCTGCGACAAGACCTGGCTGCCAACCTTGTTTATAATAAACAGCTGTTTCACTAGACTAAGATTACGACCTCTTCTTATGTTTCCATGAGTGTTTGCATATGGTGATTTGATGCGGCTGCTGCACAATCCAACATACTCACCCCGTTGGAAGCCTGACTTTTAACACAGACACAGTTGGTTACGGCTCTTCGGATGATTCCAGTCGTGGTCTTCTGATCAGCTACACGATTTACTCCATCCTTCCCAGGAATCAAGTTAATTACCCTACCAAGCGGCCACCGCATGGGAGGCAGATTTTCGTCTTTAACGAGCACCATGTCGTTGATGCACAACGCTTGTGTTTGAGTGCGCCATTTAGCTCGCTGTTGTAGTAAGGTGAGGTACTCTTCACGCCATCGAGCACAGAACACCTGTTGTAGCTGCGTCACACGCTGCCAGCCATTCGTCGTTTAATTTGATCAAGTCTGGCTCGATGATGGCTGTTGAAGGACCACCAAGCAGTAGATGAGTAGGAGTCAGGACATCTAAATCTGCTGGGTTCTCTAAAAGCGAGGGTAATGGACGAGAGTTAACAATAGCTGTGATTTGGCAAACAAGAGTACGAAGCTTTTCAAAGGTAAGTAAAGAGCGGCCGACAATGCGATAGAAATGGTGCTTAGCCAACTTTACTGCCGCCTCCCATAGTCCACCAAAGTGCGGAGAGCGGAGGGGATGAATATCCACTCGATGTCATCGGCGAGGCTGAACTGCCGATCTGCTTCCATGTGGGGATCGCTAAGCAAGAGACGTTTCAAATCAACCAGCTCATTCTTCAATCCAGCGAAGTTTGTTGTGTTGTCGGACCAAATTCAACTGGGTTTGCCGAGAGTGGCGATAAATCGCTTTAAATCACACAAAAATGAAGCGGTCGATAGGTCCTTGACTAGCTCTAGGTGCATTGCCTTGCTGGTGAAGCAAATAAAGACGCTGACGTAGCACTTGATTTACGGGCTCGTACGAACTTACGGCTTATAGAAGAAGGGTCCGCAGTAATCGACTCCAGTTACGGTGAAGGCTCGAACGACTTCCAGACGCTCCCTTGGAAGACTTGCCATCACTCTGAAGCACCTCACACATTTACAAACTTCTTTGGAGACTGTTCTCAATCCACCAATCGGTCAATATTTAATTCGAATTTTGGCTAGAAGTGCACGGTGATCAGGGTGTAGATTCCTTTCATAAAACTGAACGATGACAGCTAAGGTGATTGCATAACGCCGAGACAGTATAATGGGATGTTGCGCATCATAGACCAATTGCTAAGCCAGCCACCTACACGGAGGAGGTAACCTTTATCCAGAAATGGTGCAAGAGATGCAACGGAGCTGGATTTATCACATTTCCATGAGAATGAATCACCTTGATGTCATCCCATAAGTTCGCTCTCTGTACAACCCGAAGAAGAATGCGAGTGCCGTGATGAATGTCTGCAACAGTGAGTCCATGATGCCTTATACGCTTCATGAATTTGTACACATAGCCGAATGTGTGCTGCATGGAGCCAAATGAGTGGGTGTGCTTGCATCCCAGAGTTAAATCTGCATGTGGAGACTTAATGATTAGTACTCTCTTTCTCAATTCAATGGTTGGAGTTTCTGACAGGACGCCGGCCAATTTAGACGCCGGCCATTCAATAGATACGGTAGACCATGAAACCAGAGCTCCGATTGGGCTAGGATGTCGGGAACTGTGCCTCTAGAAAGAATGTCAGCTGGATTTCTGTCCGGCGGAACAAATCGCCACTCCATACTGACAGTGAGTTCTTGTATGACAGCCACACGATTTGCCACAAAAACGTTAAATTTGAAGGGTTCATCTCTTATCCAGGATAGGACAACGGACGAATCGCACTAGCAATTAAACTGGCTGACTAGCCAACAGCTTCGCTCCACACAATTCCAGTTTCGAGACAGTCAATGTTTTTAATGGCGCAACTCGAGACATGGAGCAATGGATGCGACTTGTGGCTAGTGGACTCCTGGCCACCACGTAGATGCAGGCTCCATATGCATCCCCACTGGCATCGCAAAATCCATGTATTTCAACATCAGCTCTTTCAAAGAATACTACTCTGGAAAACGATACATGGCGAATGTTGCGAAAACTGCTGCATAGCTCCCTCCAGGTCGTATCACGTGCAATTGGCAAGCTTTGTTATGACTGGTCCCAAAAGTCCAAGCGGATCATAAAAACGGGCAACAATAGAAAGAACTGATCGCCTGCAGGGTGAGCGCCTGCTGTAGAATCTAGAACAGAAAATGAAAATAACAACTGGTCGATCGCTGGATCCCATACAAGACCTTGGTGACATCGCTTTCATCATCGAACTTCAAGTACTGTTCCCTATCTTCATAAGCTATTCCATTGAGGACTTCTTGGTGACTGGAACACCACTTTCGGACTGAAATGATGCTGATTTGGTCCCGTATGTGACTGTATCCAATTTAAAGATTTTGATGTCCTTCTGAGGCGAGTCCCTTCACCGGATGCACTGGAAGTAACTATCAAGCGAAGTCACTCGGACACAGCGATACATTTTGCAAATATCAGCTGTCAGAGCAACAGGATATGTGCGGAAGCGAATCAGAATGTGAAACAACTTAGGTTGAATGATTGGTCCCGCCATCAGCACATCATTAAGAGAGTGTCCAGAATCAGTATTTGCTGAGCCATCAAACACAAGCGCAACTTGGTTGTGGTGCTGTCTTCCTTCAAGACGCAATGATGTGGGAGGAAGTATTTACAACGGCCAATCAACTCTGGACTAACTCGCGACATGTGATTTAGATCCAGAAACTCTTTGATGAATGCCGAATACTGTTCCTTCAGATGTGAACTCCGATCCAATTTTCGCTCAATACTGAGAAATCGACGATAAGCCTGGCCATAAGAGCTCTGCACTCCTCTTCAGAGGCAACCGCACTGAATACTCGCCGGATGGTAAGCGGGAGAAGTTAGTTTATGATTGGATTTGCCCACCTGATAATTGGTTATATGGGATGACATGGCATGTTGCACGCTCTCCAGCCTCTTTACGCCGTTCCAGAAATGTGAAGAACTCATCGGCTGTCGGGATTTTGTCAATGCCTACGGCCTCCTCCCATTTGGTCTGAGTCTGGGTGTCCAACGTTTGAAGCAGCGTGTGCACTATTATGCATCCTGAAATTTGCTCTAAACTGCCCAAAGTCTATAAGGCACGCATATACGAATTGACCTTGTCCGAAAACTCGCGCAGTTTTGAAGCCGACACCGAATCTACCCTCTTGAGCCCAAGAATCTCATTGATGTGTGCCTGGAAAACAAGACGTTTGTTACTAAATCCTCTAATTAGGATATCCACAGCCACACGATAATTGGCACCGGAAAACTCAAAAGATTAAACCGAATCCAACGCAGGGCCAGACAAACATGAGCGAAGATGCTGCAACCTTTCAATATTAGACAGCTCGGTATCCTTGTCGACAACTGACTCAAACATCGCAATGAAGTCCGAATATTCGGTATAGCCACCGGAAAACGTTGGTAATTTGAGCTCGGGCAGGCGCGTTCTGTTGGTTAAGATCACGGTTTGGTTGGGCAAATCCTCATGACGAGGAAAGGTTGAGTGGGGCGGGCCGTTAGAATGACGACGCTGAATATTTACGCGAACGCGAGCTTCAACCATGGCAATTTCATCGAAATTTAGCTCCTCTAGCGAGTTATGCGCGGCATTAAAGGCAGACTTAATTTTTTCAATTAGCAATAGGCGCATTTCTAAGTCGACGGCACAAGAGCTGTTAATTTTATCCTCAGATAATTCATATTCAATACAATTGGCTCGCTCGAGCAATGCAGCCGCCTTGCGCTTAAAAAAAGACACCCTGTTTGCATGCATATCATTTGTGTTCTCGCCTTGCATCATTTTTTCACAAGCACAAAGTCAGATCACTAAACTGAGCACACAACATTCGACAAATTGTGCAGCTGCCTATGTACAAGCGTATGTATGTATATAAGCTGAGCCGGTGAATGACCGCGCAAGGAGAAGAGCGCGAAAGTCAACTAGCGGCGTTTATGTATTTGCGAATATTTGGGAGCTGTAAATTGTCAGCTCACACAGGCGGTTTGCACTTGCCTAATTATAACAATTTACGATGATTATGTTTTACTTGAATAATCACAATTTTAATTTTGCAATAGATTTATTTTGCTTATATGCACTGCAATGTTAAATCTCGCCGGGGCCTCCAAAATGTTGAGTTACTAGCAACTGTTTGGAACCTAAGCCAAGAAATAAGTCAATTTGTGGCTTTTCACAACAACACATTATGATTCAGTTTATTTTATTGAATTTATATAATTTGCAAGGTTATTTGGCTGCGACTCACAAATAGTTCTTCGCTTCCCCTCGATCAACAACGAACTGAGCTGATAAAATAAGGCCTCTGGCATTCTAATAAAGAATAGAGACTAGGTTAGAAGTCGAAGTTTTTTTTTTCTTTTGGGAGTAACAGACAGGAAAAGGTTAGTTTCGCCATTTTTCCTTAAACTCGGGAAAAACCATACGAGGAGTCAAAAATTTATTCACTCCACATATAATTGGGAATGAACCATGAGAATCATTAATGTTGAATGATGATAATTCACGAGAGTGGAGAAAATTAAATTTAGAGATAGAAACGTAAGCACATTTTATTTTGCTAGGAACAATTTAAATAATATTTTAATTAAAAGAAATACAAATATTGACATCAACTTAAAAGAGTCAGCGTTAGAAAACTAACAAAATAAATTTCTTTGGCAGCAAAAGTATGTATGTATATTCACACACAAACATTATTGGTTGCACGGCCCTCATAGACCATAAACTGAGCGTACATTCTATATTTAGCATTTTCACATTTTCACCTGTGAGAGCGCAATGGTACTCATTTCGTTTTCGTTCTTAATTTTTAAAAATGTAATTTTCGTTACGAAAGTTAGTTTTTATATTGTCTTTACTAAGATTGTCTACTTGCTAAATAATTTAGAATAGACGATTTTATAGGAGTAAGAGAAGACTCCGAGCAGAATACTTCATAATGCTTATTATAATCCTCACGGTTAATGCAAGGCATAGTAAGTTGAACAAAATTGAAGCGATAAAGATGTATAATTACCTGTTAGTCTAATTGGCTAGTCAACACAGAAGTGTAGGTTTCACCCCTAACTAACTTATGAATAAATATTAGACCAAGCATGGGTCTACGATTAAATGAAGAAGGAAGATTAATTATTATGTCTTCTGGAGTACGACGGTAACTGTACCCAAATTAAATCACAAAGCGCAAACAAAATGAATTTTTTCTGAACAAGTTCAATCCTGTCGCGATGAATATTGTGGTGACCAGATACATGAGACATACTCTATTATAGGTTATACCAAAAATATATAAAGGGTCTTTGTTGTGTACGGACCGTCAAACTTCTTTGACCATCGCTTCATAAATCCCAAAACAATTATGGCCCTATTGAGTCGAAAGTTCAGAATGAAACCTATATCATTAACTTCAATACAAATAACGTTGACGCGCTTGAGCGGTAAGCTATCATAGGTGTAGGAAACCATTTAAGGAGGGCTTCTATAGAAAGTCGTTACCTTACATTTCCTACAATTTAAATTTAACAGGTTAACTTGACAGCCAGACTGAAACGCATCAAAATCGGCTTGTAAAAACTACATTATGCCATATCTTTATGTGTAACGTATATCTTTTTATCATCAGCATACATTAACACTCCAAAGTGAATGCCACTCCAGCATCAAGGGAAAGTCATTGATGAAAAGAGTAAAGAGAAACAGGCCAAGACGACTTCCTCGAGAAACAGGAACAGGATTGCTGATAACAAACTTGGGTTCTGTTACGCAAATACTCTGAGATCCAGTTCAAAAGATTAACTGGGAAGCCGCAGTAAGAAGTAATTAACAGAGTCGAACATTTATTTTAAATCCTAAATCCCTCTCATAGGCAAAACTAAATTTTTCCACCATTATGCCTGGGGCTTGAGTTTTTGCCTTTATAAAGGCTTTTTAATCATCCGATGAGAAATGACGGAAGGCCTGGAAATAAAAATATGTTTCTGAAGTGGAACACCCACTAGAGGCATAGGCACCAAAGGTGGGAGAGTGGGAACACTAACAGCTATGATAGGCCAGTCCTGGTCTGTTCTCTACATTAATTGAGTCTGTCATTAATGGGCCTAGATCTCTGTTCACTATTTTCACTTGTCCATTGGTTTAGCTCTTGCTACTTATAAATAGCAAATGTTATTTTCCTCGATAAATTAATAAAATTCTTTGGACGTAATACAGCTTCCTCTATCAGATATACATATACTAGGCCTACTATGCATTGAAATAACCTTTAAATGCTTTAATTCCTTTTTTGGAATTCGTGTTTTTCGTAGCGTATAACCTGACGACCTTTTCCTACATGACCAATTTCGTCATGGTATTAATATAAAACATGCTCTTTCATAGATTCAGGAACACAAAACACTTTCATTCATCTTCTTGTTGTAGAGAAAACAGGTGTTGTCTATTTTGAAAAACTCGTCCAGATTACAACTATTTTAACGGCAGACAGTGATGATGCTTATGCAAACGACAATTCTGTGCGTGGCCCTCCTTTACAACTGGTATTAATGATTTGACTCGAAATCTTGAAAAGCAAACTGGATATTTTTCTTGAAATTATACGAAATAACGTACCTTCATATGTAGATATTGGGGTTATGTGCAATAAGTGAGAGTGTACACTTTGCACATTTTTTCACTACACTAAACTACACGACGTGCAATCTCTCGTCTTCGGATTGGACCAAACTTGTCAAAGACTAAACTCAACCAGCGTGCAGTTAGTTTTAGCTATATATAATCATGAAAATAGATTAAAATTTGATAATCATTGTTGTCCAGGTTTATGTTGACAATTGTTGGCGCATCCTATTCGAATGCTTCGAATAAGTTTGTCATATGTAACATAAGATAGTTGTTGGTAATTAGAATTCAGTGAATAATCTCCTTGAGTTTTAGTATGGGTTTATTTTTTTTTATTTCCGTCTATTTTTCCATGTTGTGTTGCCAGATTGCCATGTACATAAATTAAAACAGAACGTCATAAGACACATTTATTTTATACTGGTGTTTGAAATTATTAAACTTCGACACTGTCGCTGTTTTTTTTGTTAGATAGTTTGTATTCCTTGTTCTGACTTCGTTATTACAAGGTTCTGTGGTAATGTTAATAATTGCTGTAGCGAATTTCGATCGATAAAGACCTTTGGCATACATTCAAATGTGTCTCTGCCCGTGTGTGGTGCATTTAGTATATTTTCTTTGTAACGGTGCGTATTTGTTTATAGTTTTGGGCTTTTGCAAGGTCCCAACTCTTTTTATACCCTGAACCCATTAAAAATGGATAGATAAAAGACTACAATGTATTTGTGAAAATGTATGTAACAGACAGAAGAAAAAATGTCCGGCCCCATAAAGTATATATATTCTTAAAAGCCGAGTCGATCCTAGTCATCTCCATGCCAATATAAACACTAAAATGCCCATACATTTCGATGCGACGCAAAATTTCTTGCCTGGCCTTTTATCTGGCCTTTGAGGCTTCGAACGGCGTGCCTGCCGACTAGCTCTTCGTTCTCCAAAAACCAGACGAACGAATGCCGAAGTCGCGTCCTGCTGATGCTGACTCGAGTTAGTCGCCAGCTTGCCTTTAGCAAAGCTGGTCGATGGTAGTTTGCGTCGCTTCATTTTCGAAGTACATAGAGCGAACATTTTTAAACTTACGATCGACGCAAAGTGTCTTTGCTCTATCCATGAAATGGATGGATAAATTGTACAGAAAAATTTAAGAATTAAATAATTTTTACACAAGGCGCATCTTGTGCAATAACTATGATAAGAAAATAGCACACATAGATTGATTTTACTTTTGTTTTTGGACAGTGTATGCTCGAGAGAAGTTCTTGTCTCAGACATTGGCGTGCAAGCAGCTTTATTTGTATGCGTGAATTATGCATGCATAAGTACATCAAAATATGTATGTATGTATTGTTAATCACTGCTATGGCTTTAGCTGACAGGAAATTAATTTTGTTAGTTTTCTAACGCTGATCATGACCTAAAATTTTTACACATATATTACTGCCTGCTGTGTACTGTACTGTACATTGTGTACTGGCATCGTAGAAAATATGTATTTTTAAGTCAATGCAAATATTAAAATAACATCTTTTAAATTTCTAGAGAAATATTAGATGTAGGTCCTCCTAGTCCATGCGCAGATCGAGTTTGTTTCCGATAATCGATAAATTACTCAGTTTCCAAGTAATCGATAAAAATCGATATCGAAATCCTGTTTTTTTTTTAACAAATTGGGTAAATAATAAGAGCTAGAGTCATCAAAACTGATATGTTTACTCCAGAATACTATGTATATATTCATTTATATCGCCACCTCCCCGCTACCACCCCAGAGCTATAAATCAAGTTAATAACCCCACTTATATTTCCCACCAATTTAAACCACAATTTTAATGCAATTCACTTTTTGAGAATACACAAATATTCTATAATAAGATATACTGTAGAAAATTTCATGAAGATCGGTTAAGAAACACGTGTTTGCGGCACCCGCGCTAATTGCAAGAATTTTTGTATACATGTACACACACACATTCGGGAGCTCCCGACTAGAACCTCTTACTTGTTCGTGGCTATTTTCTGTAGATGCTAGGTATGATGCTGCAGTTTTTACATCTTAGTAGATATTTATGTTAAGCTCTTTGTTTTGCTTTCTTGTTTCGACACTTAAATTAAAAGTAATCGTAAAAAACTTAGCTCACTTATCGCCGGCCTTGTGGCTCAGTGATTATATCCAAAATAAGAAAGTATGTTATAACGGCAAAGCCGGAGCAAGTATATTTATTGAAAGTCAGATACCAACTAAAACAAAATTGAAACATTGAATTGGATCAGAACCCAAAGGCTGGACGCATTAGTCTCAGCTGCTATATCCGACAAGCCGAATCAGCATACGCCAACACAGACGCTTGCGACATAGGCAAGCGGCCCGCAGTGGCCGGGCACTGAACTCATGCGTCAGCAGAATGTCGCAATGTAAGCAAAGTGCACTGCAACATTCTTGCGTTCTTAAAAACAAGAGTGAGTTCTTATGACATAAATATGAAGTTCAATTCTTTTGTGCTAACTACTCCTCCCTCAAGCTGCTGACCGTCCTCGGTTATTTTATGGCTGTTAACGACCTTCTGTACTTCCTTCGATGTTTGCCTTCTCTTTACAATCTGCCAATGATGATAAAGCCAATGCCAACGATACTCAGGATGACGCCTGCTGCAACCCAAATCTTATATGAATCGGCGGCCTTCAATTCGTCCCCAAAATTTTTGATGACGTGCAGATTGTGGTTGTTCATCCTCTGCAGTTGGGGCATGCTTAGCACTGGATCGTGGCTGATGATGTTGAGTAAAGGCGACCCTGCCACGCCTGGTGATCTGGTTAACATCCTGCGCTGGTTTACATATTATATTTTGTGCTGTTGATTGTGGCCGAAGAGAGGAAGGTGACGAGATGTGTCCCGTTTATAGTATTATTTGTAGCATCATCTGTGCTGACCTTGGCAGCACTCTCGTTGATAATGATAATGCCGTCATCGACTTGAGTGATAGGCTTTAGGTGGCTTGGCTGCGTGTGGCAAAGGGCTGTGCTACCGGCGTGCAGTGCTCGTGCGCAGGTGTTTTGCGCAGCCAATTTACGGACGGCGGCGTAGATCGTCATTACGCATTCATTGACCGATAGAATGTCAGGTGAGCTTGACCCTAGGATACGCTATTAATATATGGACAATGTTCTCGGACTGAAGGACCTCGATTTTAGACGCTTCGGTTAGGCTAACTATGGGAATTTCGACAGGGTGTTAATTTATAATTGATTTCCTTCATTTATAATTGATACACTACCTGCTTTAGCTAGTGTAATTGTGAGTATCAATTTCGATAGTTGATTTATTATATTCTATTTCTTGCTAATAGTGTTTCATATAAATGCGGTGTGTCAATCAATTCATTTCTTTTAGCTTGCGTATTATTACTGGAGAGCAACAATCATTTGAGATTGTCTTTATGGACCACCCTCCCTCTAATAAGAACAGACGTTCCCAGGTCTGCTTGAATTGTTTCTTCTGTGCAAAGCGGTGTTAACTTATTTCCTAATCTTCTGTTATTTTTACGAAAACTTTTTCGCCTACCTCAAAAACCCTGATTTGTCTATTCAGGTTGGATTTTTCAATGTTATCGTGCTGGGCCTTTGCAATTTTATTTTTAATGGCCTGTCTCACTTCGTTAGACGCTGCGTGTATTATGTCGATGGGTGTATGGGTGTTCAGTCTGTGACTGAATGTATGGATCGGTTGTACGCGATTGTTGCCCTTAGTATCAATTTTTTTTGGCTAAATGCCCTGGCTATGTCTGCGAGTGTGCTGTGAAAACGGTCGCCTTGGCCATTTGAGCAACTGTGTAGTGGTGGCACGTTCACAAAGTCGATGTCGTACCCGTTTTTTTAACAGCGCCGTGATATTTTCTGAATTAAAAGAAGGTTCGTTATCGCAGTAAATTGTCTTGGTCAGTGGAAATAAATTCAACAGTTGAAGGACGGGCGGTTTTACATCCATTATTGTGCGAGACGCCAGTGGCTGTACTACGGCGAATTTCGAGAACTTGTCAATGCAAGGTCAGTTGAGAAGATATCAATCTGGAGAATTTCTCCAGCGCATGATGGAATTGGTGTCTCACCAAGTATTTGTTTTTTGGGGTGCCTATCGTTCTTTGCCTTAGTGCATATTTTGCAATTTGTTACTATTTCGTTGGCCAAGTTTGTCATTTGTGGAAAATAATAATCACGAAGGATTTGTTTAGTATTTTCCTGGGCACCTGTGTGCGCGCGGTTATGTTCGGTGGTGACAATTTTGATTTGTTCATTTTTATCTGTAAGATATTTTTGCAGTGCCAGAATTTAGTTGCTGGGAAATTTAGCACCAAATCATGTTGTATACTGGCTATTGCTGGTAGATCGCAGTGTATTGCGCTTACCGCGTCTGTGTGTGTGGTGTGAGTGGCCTGATTGTTTCGAATAGGATATTTTTGTCTGTGAAGCGTAGTTTTTGGCCAAAGAGTATGATAACTTGCTTCAATAGGAATTTCGAAATTTGATTTTTGAAACAGTTTAAAGGAATTTCAGTCGTTTCGTTCGTGTAGGTCAATGATATTTCGCTTTGAATCGTTGCGGCGTCTGACTGTATATCGTTTTGTAAGGCGTTTACATTTTGACGAGACAGGGCATTTGCCACGTAATTTTCTTTGCCTGGCTTGTAGAACACTTTTGAGTTGTGTTCATCGATGAATGCCTTCCATCGTTTGATTTTTGCATTCGTGTTTCTTTCTGATACAGCAAAATTAAGGGGCTGACGATCAGTGAAAATATTATTTATCTTGTCTCGTAGAGGTAATTTTGCAGTTTGCCTAGAGCTAACAATTCTCGCTCATTCAGTTTCTTCAAATTCAATCGTGTCCTTTTTGGAAATATGTTTTCTCACCGAGCCATTTTCTCCTTTGAGAATATTGGTTAGAGGCCTTGCTATTGCTACGAAGTCCTTAATAAACTTCCTGTAGTAACTAGCTAGCCCCAGAAATGATCGCAAGCTAAACAAATTTTTCGGCTTAGTATACTCTTTTATCGCTCTTACCTTTTCAGGGTCATTTTTTGCCCCGTTTTGGGTCACCACAAAGCCTAAGAATTCGAAAAGATTATTACGTCATCCACATAAACGTAACATATTTTTCCTATATATTCCCTCAGGATGTCATCGATGGCTCTTTGAAAAATGCTTCCTGCGTTTTTCAAGCCAAACGGCAGACGGCAAAACTCAAATTCTCACGGTCTTGTTCCGCTAGATAAATTTGGTGATACCCCGACTTCAAATCTAGAGTCGTAATAAATTTTGATTTTCGATTCGATAGAATCATTGGAATATTCGGCTTTGGGTATCGATCGGCTGTAGTTCGGTCGATTAGCTTCCTAAAGTCGATCACTAATCGTTTATTTTTGTTGCCAGTGGACTAATGATGCCATCTTTAAGTAACTGCTTGATTTCGTTATTTACGAAATCTGAAACTCCCATTGGGTTAAGGTATAATTTCGTGTAGATTGGCTCGTTGACTTAGGTATTGAATGGCAACGCCTCGCTAGAGGTCGAAAACACTTATGTTCTTTTCAAAATCATGCTTCTGAAATCCTTTTTATCGGATGTAGGCACTATTATGCCATCATACTGCAACTGCTCGAAATTGTTTTTGTATTTAATAGTGTTGTTACGTAAGTTCAACGCTACTTGTGCTTGTATTAACAAGCCGAATCCTACTATGGCATCAAATGAGTTGAGTATGTCTAGTACGATGAATGGAGAGACACTGGTTACTTTGCTCAAATCGTGTATCGAGGTCGACAGGAATTACTTCTTTTAGCCCCCTTATGGGCTTAATGTTATTCTTTGGCGCTCCTGTATCAATTAATATTCCTATATTTTTCCCACCCAGCTATCGCTCGATATATGGCATCCGGGAGTGTTCCCTAAAAAATGCAATTAGTCGTTGTCACATGACTCGCTGTCGTCTTCGATTTCGATTGCAGCGGCCTCATCTGGGGTGCTCTGAACAACTTTGTTCAGTCGCTGCCGCCGCTGCCGACGTCGCCCTGTTACCCTATCTGACATGTTGTGCGTTTTTTGGGCGTGTTTACCACTAGTTTGGGGCTTTGGAAAATTGGTGGCTTGCCTACAGTTAGAAGATGAGTCAACTTCCGTTGGCTCTGGGGCTTGCCCTTGGTTTTCTTTTTTGTTCTTATCTTAGTGGCTGTTATTGCCCTGCTGCCTTTTAACGAAATGAGGGATCCTCTCACCGCCACGATCATCTCTATTTTTTTGCCTTGTTTTGCATGCGGTCGCTTTCTATTATCTGTCCTCGCCTGTTCTCTCGCTGGCATGGCTTTGGCGTAGGATACCGAAAACATACTGCACTCTATGATCGATTCTGCTTATCTGGCTAATGTCAATGCAGTCGCCAAGTCTTTCGGCTGTGCTGGAAGAACAATGGCCTTAAGGGACTTTTTCAGTTCAGAAATAAAGTCGTGAAGTGCATCTGCTCCAGCTTTACAGTTGAGCAATTTAGCGTACTCCGCCGCATGAGGCATTACGATTTTGTTTGTAACTAGGGTCAACTTCCTCGTACGCGTCCACGGCCGATTCCCTTAATGCTACATATTCGTCAGATCCCCCATTAAACTTGGGAACTGATTTAATTATTTCGAGAGGAATATCGCATCTGATTTCTGAGTTCACCAAATTCTCTGATAAACTTCCACTTGTGGAGCTTGAAAGCACAAACTGCTAACTCTTGCGCTCATCTCACTAAACTGTGCCTGGAATCTCTGTTCCTGCTGCGCCAATGCTTGGCTGACAGCGTTCTGCACTAGCTCTTGTACTTGGCTTACATTCATTTTGCTTTGTGTGTGGCTGTAACTAACTTCTATGTTCACTTGACAGTCGCTTTCCTCTGGGTCCCACTCTGTTTCACTGTCGCACTCTGCTTTAATATTTTTAAACGTTTCTAGCCAGCTCATAGGCGCTATACGACGAAATTTTGATGTTGCCGCGAAATGCAATAGTTAACACGGACCGCTTAAGTATGAAGCACATATTTAAATATCTATTTGTGATTTTGTTTTATTTAGAATGGCTTGATATATGCACAGTACACTTTTGCTGTATTCAGCAGTTTGATTTCAGTTCAGGTTTCGATGATTTGAAAACAATTTGTAATGAACTTACATAGTACGAGACATACATTTTTAATACTTTCTAAGGGTGTAGATTCTCGTTAGTTGGGTGCCAATTAACAAGGTTGCTGTCCCGCGCTGTTAGAGGATGCCTAACAATGCGTGTTGGCTTGTATGTGGTCCAGCGCAGACGGTCGCTGTCCAGGGTATCTCGCAGTCAATATGCAAGGAGATTGTAACTTGTCTTCTTATGTTGATTATGTTGGTAGCTTAACTTAGCTCTCTTATCGCCGGCCTTGTGGCTCAGTGATTATATCCAAAATAAGAAAGTATGTTATAACGGCAAAGCCGGAGCAAGTGTATTTATTGAAAGTCAGATACCAACTAAAACAGAATTGAAGCATTAAATTCGATCAGAACCCAAAGGCTGGACGCATTAGTCTCAGCTGCTATATCCGACAAGCCGAATCAGCATACGCCAACACAGACGCTTGCGACATAGGCAGTGGCCGGGCACTGAACTCATGCGTCAGCTGAATGTCGCAATGTAAGCAAAGTGCACTGCAACATTCTTGCGTTCTTATAAACAAGAGTGAGTTCTTATGACATAAATATGAAGTGCAATTCTTATGTGCTAACTTATATACTGTATGTACCACTTCATTTGTTTTTAACTTTATTAGTTCCTGTAGAGTAGGTTTTTGTTTAGTTACTTTGATGGGCCTTGATGTGGTCTATAGGTGTTCTACAATATTGCATTCGGCGCTCTTTCATGACACACATGTATATATATCATTTTTGAAAAAAAAAAAGAAATGTTTTTGTCCAGGCCGATTACTTCTCAGTCTGGGTTAGTTCTGTTCTTTTTTTTGTTCAAGCTCTAAGGATAACTAAATTGGGAAGTGCGGTAGGTTTAGCAAGGTCTCTTCCCCATTGATAAAACTTCTGCAGACGTCGTTTTAGAGGGTAATCTGTAAACCAGTACGGGTATTTACCAGCTAGTGTTCAGGGATGGTTCGTGGAGTGCTACACCTCTGCGCCTATTACATTGTCGGCCAATCTTGTATGTATTAGTGACTAGCTGCTATCCGCCACTAGCTAGAACTGGAGATTGCAACTGGCATATGGTAAATGGTAGCAGCCTTTGTTTCTCGTTGTCGTTTGTTCAGCAGTTAACACTGATGTCCCTGAACGTCATAGGAAGGGTAACAAGATGCTCTCTCGTGACAAAAGCAATCGGTACCTCTGCGGATTATGGAGTTGCAGTGACCATACCTGAATGCAGTATATTGCTTCACATCGCTCTCGCTGACAGGCTAGCGGTTATTTTCTCCATAAGGCGGAAGCAAAGGATTTGGAGAATAGTACAAACGCTGCACTTGGTAACAAATAATTTTTTTTTGTGTCAGTTACAGTTACCAAATCTGCTTTTTCGGGTACACATATTTTTAAAACTTTCTCGAATCTTGTTTTTTTATTATTATTTTTTTTTCAAGTATTTACATAATTTTAAATTATTATTGTAATCAATGCTGTCAGTGGCAGATGTGACTAATAAGCTGTCCCCTTTTCGTTAATATGCCGACATGTGTATCAAATTTTACGGATGTATATAAGGTATGACGACGGCCCGTCCGTCAACTCCAGAAATCTCCTTACATCGGCCGCTATCCTAGCCGTCACGGTATTTCGCTTTTTAGTAATGACTGCGAGGAACTGGTTTTATTTTGATAATTTTTAATTATTAACAAATGTAGTACTGTGCCATTTTCAGCTCTAATCATAATATATAGTATCTGCGCCAGATATCAGATCATCCTCGTAGTGTTTATAAGTTGTCGCTTTTAGAGAAAAGCTACTCTCTTCGGTATTTTAAACGCTGAGCTCCCAAAAAGTTTGGTGACTCTAACTCTAGCTCTAGCTCTTATTATTTACCAAATTTGCTCAAAAACAGGATTTTGGTATTGATTTATATCGATTACCTGAAAACGGGGCAATTAACCGATTATCGGATCCAACTCGTACTGCGCGGGGACTAGGAGGACCTAAGTTTAAAATTTCAAGTTTCCAACTCTTATAGGTTCTGAGATTCTTTCCTTTATATATTATTTGATATATATACGTATATATGCACTTGTATATAAATATAATTAGTCTTATTTTTATATGAGCTAAGCAATGCGAATAATTGGGTAAAAAAATATGTATTTGATTTATTATTAAGTTGCTACAGTTATTTATTAGCTTCTTAGGTAGCTATTTTTATATCGCATTTATTACCAGATGTGAACTTTTCTGAAAGTTGTTTTTTCCTGATGTTCCTAATTATCGACTGACAAATCTAAATCTTATAATCCAAGTAATTTCTAAATCACAAACTTAATATTCCGAATAATTTTAAATCCACATTCTAATAAAAAGTCAGTTCACCGGCTGTCGCCAATATTTGGGGTGTAATACAACATTGAATTTACCGGTGGGCAAGATGCAAAGGGTTCGCAAGTAAACAATCGTGGATGACCATAACTATGTTAGGTATTTATTTTTTTTAACATAGTTCTCTTTTCTCTCTCTTTTTTCTTTTCTGTGTTTACAAATCATCTACATGCTCATCAATGTAAGTTGCAAACCTGTATCTAGCTTAATAAATCTAATTATATCGCCGCGTCCTAATCCTGTTCAATAATTAAGCCTAATGATTGAAATTTTTAAATTACGGGGTGAAGATCAATTTACAACATTTTTCAAGTAAGAGAATCGTAAAACATACTACAAATAAAGTCGATCACTAATCGTTTATTTTTGTTGCCACTGCTGTCAAGGCCTTTTTTGTCAACAACCCATGGTCGGCTGTTGTATGGGGACTTTAATTTTCTAATGATGCCATCTTTAAGTAACTGCTTGATTTCGTTTTGTACGAAATCTGAAACTCCCATTGGGTAAGGGTATAATTTCGTGTAGATTGGCTCGTTGACTTAGGTATTGAATGGCAACGCCTCACTAGAGGTCGAAAACACTTACATATGTTCTTTTCAAAATCATGCTTCTGAAATCCTTTTTATCGGATGTAGGCACTATTATGCCATCATACTGCAACTGCTCGGAATTGTTTTTGTATTTAATAGTGTTGTTACGTAAGTTCAACGCTACTTGTGCTTGTTGAGTTGAGTTGAGTGTGTCTAGTACGATGAATGGAGAGACTCTGGTTACTTTGCTCAAATCGTGTATCGAGCTTACGGTGAAAGGGCTTTCGACAGGAATTACTTCTGTTAGCCCCCTTATGGGCTTAATGTAATTCTTTGGCGCTCCTGTATCAATTAATATTCCTATATTTTTCCCACCCAGCTATCGCTTGATATATGGCATCCGGGAGTGTTCCCTAAAAAATGCAATTAGTCGTTGTCACATGACTCGCTGTCGTCTTCGATTTCGATTGCAGCAGCATCATCCGACTTTTGATATTGTGGCTCTTGCGACTCTGGGGTGCTCTGAACAACGTTGTTCATTCGCTGCCGACGTTGCCCTGAAGGTCAATTTACAACATTTTTCTAGTAAAAGAATCGTAAAACATACTACAAATAAATAATACTTTTCTTAAAAAAAGAAAATAAATAATGTTGATTTTGTGATCTTATCATTTATAAATATTTTATTAGCTGGCTCAATGTCCGGGCTTAAATCTAAAATCAGCACTAAATATAATTCGGAAGGCACCTAAGCCTGATAGCGAACATAAGCTATGATCTACCAGGAGTAAATAAAAACATTAAAAAAAAAAATGCCATCTAACATTAGTAAGACAAGTAAGAAGCTATTGTCGAGAGTTCCCGATCAAGGCATACCCTGAAATCAAAGTGCAGTACGCGCTATGAGTTCCTTAAGACTAGGAGAAATATAAATATAATTCAATAAAAATAGGTTCCTGGTCTCTGGTTCCAGCTGGTCTTAAACACGTAACCAACCGAACTACTTTCTATAACTTCTGCATCTTCTTCATGGCTGTCCACCATGCAAACAATTTATTTTTAATGAAATCGCATATAACGATACACAGCACAGAGCACAATACAAACGCAAACGTAATGCTGTTTACTGAATTCAATAAAGACGAGCATGAATGTGGGTGTAATAAGTCAGTTATTGTACGGTAGAATATGCGTATGCTAACAAAAAGAGAACTGCATTAAAATGTGACTAAAGCTAGGAGATTGGTGTGAGTGGTGGTACTAGCTCTAAAAACCTAAAATATTTGCTCAAAAACAAATTAATCTTTTCTAAATCTTTGTCGAGGGTGGACCTTATCCCAGCGGCAACCATCGAGATGGTTAGGCGAGCTAACCCTAGCTCATATCAACGGAGTAAATCTATTGACACCTTTACCAATCGTACCTCGTATCGCAGGTGGTTCAATCCCAGCGTCGTAATTGATACATACAGTTGTCGTGTCGCGGAATAATTCTGACCGGCGCTAACTAGCCCATCTTCCGCCTCTTCTAGCTACGCGTCTTAGTACCTTACAAATTTCTTACTTTAGTTTAGTTGGACCTGGATAGACTGAGATCTGTACCCCGGCTTAAATTACTTTTTTCAAAGTAATTCCCTTTGAGAATTATCGAACAAATATGTGTTGATCAATAATATACGTTACTTTAAGGATTGGTTTTGCATGACTATGGGCTTATGGATTATTTTTCAAGGGGTTTATCTATATATATAAAGCTGTATGCCCTGGCTGACTGACTTGTTGAAATGTGATCAACGCACAGCGTTAACAATAATAGCTAAGCATCCACATTAAATCTCAAATTCAGTTTTAGAAATCCTTGTGCCAATTCATTTCAGACACACATGGATCACATTGAATCGGAATCGTACTCATGATCGAAGATCTTTGCGAACATTTATTTAATTTTCAAGGTTCGCACCACAAGACAAACATTAGAAGAAAACGATAATTTCAACTTATGTTTTTTATTCGATTGACTTTCAAACTTATTTTGAAAAATGGTTAAATATTTAATTTAAAGCACAAAACTTACCACGTGTAAGGCCAGCAAATAATTCGCTAGCCAAATATATATAAGTAAATAAATTATCCTATTTTTCAGCTCAAGGACATCAAAAGCTATGATACCCGAAGAAAATATTGATGAAGATGTTCAAGACAACAGTAAAGTTGTACGAATAAATGGTACTGGCCCGATTCGAGGTAACGTCGCAAGCAAATATATTTTTATTTTATTTCATTATTGAAAATATTTTTCTATGTTACCAATTAAATCGACGTATGAAAACCTAAATGTAAATCAATTAAATGATTGGCCAGGATCAAACTCTTTGCTCAATGTTGCCGATGAAGACTTGAAGATCGATTTTCCCGAGCATTCTCCTGAAAAACTAGAACAAGATGCCGATGTCGATAACAAGTAAGTATAAAATTAGGGAATAGGTCTTATCTAATTTGTAATACCGTGTTCCCACATTGTAGTTGTTCAAATGTATATAGAAAGCATAAGAGGTATAAATTTAAACTCATATTAAGATGTCAGACATTTGGATGCCGTATTTAATATGGCTTTTTAGTCTGTATCTTTGGTTTTTCACTTGAAAAATGTATTCTTGAACAAGATCGGTGATTACAGTTCTATCATTATAATCAGGGGACCTAAGCTTGAGTCATACAAAAGTGCAAGGCTCCAAGTAAGAGGTTCTAGTCGAGAGCTCCCGCTAGAGAATACCCTGAACCCTCTTTTTCCAACACACAAATAAATTTAAAAAAAAGAAGAAGTTCCCTTGACAGGGTTCTAACTCGCAACTGACCGCATTGCATACATTACTTGCATTACTCAACAGCCACACCAGCAAAATATACTTTCCCCGATAGGGCTTGATCTTGCTACAGACCGCACCACTTGCTCTGCCTCTACTCAGCAGCCACACCAGTAATTAAGTACTTATGAGAAAAAAGGAACAAAAAAAAACATTACAGAAAAAGTCGCAATAGCCATGCTGTTAGAATGCGAAGCAGACGCTCATGAATGTGTGTGTGTACATGCACACAGAAATCCAATTGCGCAGTTGCATATAACTTTGTTTTTTTCCTAACCGATCTTTATGAAATTTTCTACAGTATATCTTATTGTACCATAGAATATTTGTGTATTCTGAAAAAGTCAATTGCATTTAAATTGTGGCTTAAATTGGTTGGCAATAAAAGTTGGGTTATTAAATTGATTTATAGCTTTGCGGTGGTAGCGGGGAGGTGGCGATAGGTATAAAATTAAAGATACATGAAATATATATAATATTCTAAAAGCAACATATCATGTTTGGTGACTCTAGCTCTTATTATTTACCCAGTTTGTTAAAAAAACAGGATGTCGATATCGATTTTTTTCGATTGCTTGGAAACGAAGTAAGTTATCGATTATCGGAAACAAACTCAATCTGCGCAGGCACTAAGAGCAACTACATCTAAAATCTAAAAAATGTATGTAACAGGCAGAAGGAAGCAACTCAGAACCCCATAGAGTATATATATTCTTGATCAGCATCAATAGCCGAGTCGATATAGCCATGTCCGTATGTATGAACGCAAGGATTTCGGAACCTATATATATACCTATAACTATAAGAGCTATAGACTCAAAATATTAGCTGTAGGTCCTCCTAGTGCGTGCGGAGAAAATTTCATTGAGATCGGTTAAGAAACACTTGTATGCGGTAGCTAGCGTGTTTCTTAAAATTCCAAGAATTTATGTATACATGTTTACAGACATTTATGCGCATCTGCTTCGAATTCTATCAAGAGCATTGCAACTGTGATTGTATTGTTTTCTGTGCTGCTAATTTAATTTCTTTTTTTTTTTTTAGTTAGTACCCTGCCAAGAGAACTTTTTTTTTGAAATTTATCTTCATTACTACAAACGAGCGCGTAGCGAAAGATGCATTTGGTGTTGGAATAAAAGGGTTCAGGGTATCCCCTAGTCGGGAACTCCCGACTAGAACCTCTTACTTGTTATACCCTGAACCCATTAAAAATGTGTATAAGGGTATATTGTATGTGTTGAAAATCCAAATGTATGTAACAGGCAGAATGAAGCTTCTCCGACCCGATAAAGTATATATATTCTTGATCAGCATAAATAGCCGAGTCGATCTAGCCATGTTCGTCTGTCTGTCCGTCCGTCTGTCCGTCCGTCCGTGTATCCATCTGTCCGTATGTATGATCGCAAGGATCTCAGAACCTATAAGAGCTAGTGCCTGCTCAGATCGAGTTTGTTTTCGATAATCGATAACTTACTCCGTTTCCAAGCAATCGACAAAAGTCGATATCGATATCCTGTTTTTTGTTTTGCAATTTTGGTAAATAATAGAACCTTTTACTTGTTTTTATAGTAATTATGGTCGGAAAATTAAACTCTTGTATGAAGAATTTTTTCCTTCATCTTAATCACAAGCTCTCTAGTTTCACTATGCCCCTTATATATATTCAAATCTGATCAAGTTTGCACTACCATGTTATACAACTCTATAGAATGAATCGCTGAAAAATGGGGTATTGTATTTCAAAATATACTGTTTTCTGAGATATTTTAAGATTTTGCAAAACAGCAGTGCAAATTTAAACAAGCGCATTAAATCTTCGGTGTTTTGAAAATAAACTAACTTTCTTGTTGCATGCTTATTTTAACAAAAGCCGAGTTCCAGAGTATGTCACCTTTGCGAACGGAGTACATTTTAGCTTGCCAGAATGTGTTTTCAATAGTATAAGGACAATTTTCCTTAAATTGTATTAAATATTTTGTCATTTCGCAAAACCGTAGTTTCTATTTATTTTATCTAATGTTCTTTCTGCATATTCCTTCATACTCGCTAATTAAGTGTAATTTTACATGCCACGACCAAATACCCTAAGTATTCTGTGGTCATTTTTGAAAGTAAACACTATAGATCAATATGAAATTTCGAAGAACGCTTTTAAATTCTTTATGCTTTTTCCTCTGCCACTGCTTCAATTCATAACATCCTATATCTAAACAACGGGAAACTATAACGTCTTGACTTGCAATTATTATTTTTTATTTTATTGTATTTTTTTACCTTGAACTCATTGAAAATTAATAGGAAGATTATAATAGTTATTATATATATATATATATATCAGCATCAATAAACAAGTCAATCTGGCTATGTCCGTCTTTCTGTCAGTCCGTCGGTCCGCATGTATGAACGTGTCAATCTCAAAACCTATAAGATCTTGATACTTTGAACTTAGGTCCGTCTAGTGCCCGCGCTTTATTTCCGATTATAGACAAATGCGCAATACCCAAGCAACCGTACAAAATCGATATGCAAATACTGTTTTGAGCAAATCTCTTAAGTTTTAATATGCAGAGTCACCAAACACATGTTGGTTCGTATATTTTATATATTTTCTCTCCAAAATATTTCGTCCACGTTAAAATAAGTTAAATTAAACAATTTATTAAACATTTTTACATACATTGTTTTACTCGTCTGCGCTATTTGACGTGGTGATTGAAACTGATTTATTGTTCAATAGGTGATTGTACAAATGAGCGCAATTTTCTGTATCTGTTTTGTAGTTTAAATACAAAATAATAATAAATTTATAAAATAAATTGTTTTAATATGTTATAATTATAGATTTATATTATTAGTTTTGTTCTGGGGACAGTCCCTCAAGACGGTTACCGAAGCGCATTTGCCTTTGCTGCTGCTTACAGCCTTGGCGAATGACTTTACAGTTTTTCACTCGATCGTGCCAAAATCCAAAAGGTTCCCGTAGCAGAGCGCAGGCGTCACTAAATTTTTTGGGGAGATGCCATTGTACCATTGATCCGGACGCAACTTCAAGAGGCAAACTTTTTGAAGGTCCCTTTTGCGCTGCCGCGATGGGTTCTAGGCCTGCTCGGACGATTAGATTGCCGAAATGTGTGCAAAGGAAATGGAGGAAAGACATGTTTTGGCATGAGAGGCTGGGTGCTAGCGACCTTCCTGGAATGGAGGGAGTTCGTTTTAAGGGTCAGGATATCCCGCATTGGAACGCGCCCCCTTTAACTTAGTGATCTTCACGGGAGTGCACTTGGACTAGTCCTTTATAATCTATATACAGCGACTGACTTTGACAGGGGTTGCTGTTTAGCTGTGAGAAAGTAGATCAAAAAAGACTGGCTCCTTACACTGAGCAGCGGGATCACCATAAGAGCCGCGCCCAGACTCTTTAAGTTCCCCGTCAAATTGGGGCATTGGACTTAACACTCTCGGCTGTCATCATCATGTGTCAATGCGTCACATAACAAATGTGCGTTGATTTCACTATCTTAGAAAACATTCATAAAAAAATGTTATGGCGCTTAGGTCAACCAAGACAAGCTGCTCAATTTTTTGTTAAAACAGCCATTTTGCCAGTTACATGTAATCGATAACGGATACTTACTGGGGAAATCGTAGAATGTGACCTATATAAAAGTAAGAAATATTAGTCATAAGTAGAATCAGATTATTAGAGACACAAAACCCAAATAGCTCATCTCAATTCGTTTAAACTTTTAATTTACTCGGTTGCACGGCTGCAGTATTTTTCCTTTTTATATTCATAGATTTTTGCACATGAAATTAAAATGCTTGTTATCTATTTTTGTATGTACACATTGTGTACATAAGGTTCCATTAAGTCGAACACTTACCTCTATACATTTTGTGCTGATATACACTTTAATATATACTTAATTTCTTTCTAGGTGCGAACGTCCAAGTCGAGCTTATTCGATTGGAAGTAGGGTCGAACATTTTAAATTGAGTAAACTTCTTGGAAATATAAATGAGCTGGATAATACTTCACCGCGGGTACGAGCGTATTCAGTTGGATCAAAGTCAAAAATACCACGTTGCGATATTCAGCGAGGGGTTCTTTTTTCTAAGTTAACAAATGGTCATCATCATAAAGGAAGTATTTGTAATGTAGATGTTCAAACATGCAGTGAAATTATCGGACTTAATACTCCAAAAGAAATTAAATCTACGAGTGCTCCACTTTTAAATTTAAGAAATTACATTAGTCCTGTCCGCATGAGTGATTTAATGGAAATTGATTTTTCCAATGTTACTCAGGTATCCACCACTTCACAACAGCAAAGAATGTTTAAAAATTGTGAAGTACCTGTAATGCAAAATGAAACTCTAGCTCAAAAAAGGATTGCTAGCGATAATCCGAATTCATATGGCAATATCAAGCGTACTGAAATGAATCAGCAAAGTGACTTGACTAGTAAGTATAAAGTAAAAAAATGTGGAGAAAACTCCGACACTGGATATTTAGAAATGAAACCAGTCGGCAAAGTGTACCCTAATTTCAAGCAATTAAGTCTTGATGACCAGATGGAAAAGCTAAGGTTACAAAATCAATGCCTACGATTGGGAGCAATGCAGGATGAACCTAATAATAGTGGTTGCTGTGTTATGTCAGAAAGAAATGGAGATTTGAAAGAGTCTCAACACACTACAAATATAAATATATATAATGCTGAAAATCTTGACAAATCTTTCCTAACAAGTGAAGAGCATACCAAGCTGGAAAAAAACAAAAAGGAAAATGCAATATTAAATTGTGGTTTAGATATAGGTAATACAGCCACAGTGGGTAGAAAATTAATACATTCTATTAGTAACGAAGACTACACGAAGCATGTAAACAAATCAAATGCATATGATACTAAGGAAGTTGGCTACCAAATTCTTCAAATAAAAAGTGATAGTTCGCTTATTTCAAAGAAAAAAAATCAAAGACCATCTTATAAACAACAAATAAGTCGACAAATTCATTTAGAAGGTTTGAAAAAAGTTGATCGAAATGAGGCAATATTAAATACGCCCACTAAATGTAAATTATTAAACGAAAAAGAATCAAATGTTTTAAATGAGGGTGTATTATCAGAGCATATTCTCGATCAGGATGCGACTGGATTGTCTTCAGGATTGTGTGAATATGAACTCTATTATGCAAGCTTAGACCTTCCACAGTGTAGTGGACAAATGGCAACAAATAGCCTTAAAAAAGTGTCATGTGAATCTTCGCCAACACCAATTTGCTTTGAGAGTAACAGTTCATATGCAAAAATTGATTTTGATCAATCGGATTCATCGTCTGCTTCATCAAAAATTTGTAATATCTAAAATCTTCTATACGTAATAAATATACAACTTTTTTTTAAAAAGTAAAAAGCGAGTAAAAATTTAATGAACAAAATGATAGTGATACCTAAGAGACCCTTAGGATTGATAATCTGTTTGCAAAAATTCAAGATATGTTTCTTCAGAATAAATTGTATTTTTGTATGTCCATTCATATTTTTCATGTTGTCAGTCATTTCCAAGGCAAAGAGATATTCGAGCCACTGAAATAGCGGCGAAACAACACTCTTTATGTGTAGAACGACTAAGATATTGTTTATATTTGAATTAATACATCTAACTCTGAAATAGTGTATTGAAAAATTGTTATGTTAACCGTACAACTGTTTATTGTTAAAAAATATATATAGCGCGGGATTTGTAACTCGGATGTTTTAGTTGAATGTGACCAATCTTAGGTTTTGTTTCAAAGATAAAAATTGTTTATTAAATTACTTACTCGGAAGGTATGATTACGTAGGTTTGTTATATAACAAATCGTAGCGAAGTTAAACAAAGCGGATCGTCTGGGAATCGTTTTGCTTATTTTGTGAAGTTGATGGTTTTCTATTGTTGTTGTTTGGAAGATATTATTCTTTTTTCTTCATGGCTTTCAAAAAAGATCAGCAAATAACTGCGTCTGATGAAAAAGCAGCCACAGCTCGAGTGTCGGTTTCTTTTTGATTGTAACTGTTTCTAGGACCTTGTTAATGATTGGGAAACCGTCATCACAGGAGCTAAAGAAATAAAAGTTTGCCAGAATTTAAAATTGATTTGATCTTAGAACAATTTTTACAGAGTAAATATGATGCTTTTATGTTCTGCCCATGTAGAATATTCTAGAAGAGTTGTAATTTAATTGCGTTGTATTTTATGCAAATTCTTCTTTATCGATTCCATAGTTGCCTCAGCTGTTTCGTTTTGGTTTTTGTAAACTCATCGTTCAAAAACACACGTTTCCACGTTAATGGTTTATTAGAAGTATCTTATGTATAAAGAATATGTTTTTGTAAAGTATTTCCCAACCAATAACTTTACAATTTTCGTATTGTTAAGCAGGTAAATATTACTGCCCAACTTTTTTATTTCGCGACGACGACCAACGCAGAAAGTTATGTGTCCAAAATGGTCAACTGTGATAGTAGGATAAAGGTCTGACGTACGCTGTTAGTCTGGCGACTGGAAGTTACCCCACGACCGGCGCTATCGGTTGACTTCGATCACCGAAATTTTGATGATGCAACTATAAAAATTTTGCATAACCAAAGATGAGAAACAGTGATATCTCGATAGCAATAACGACTTTCAAGCACTGAATGTGTGAATAAGTGTAGCAATTCCTAGTTCTCCATAGACGGCGACAACTTGTAAATAGTGCTGGCTTTTGACAGAATCAGATTCCTAATTAAAGTGGAGACTTTATCAACAAATGCATCTCTACCATCTTGCACACTATCAATTCTTTCGACGATAAGGGATCCGTTAGATTATTATACCCTGAACCCATTAAAGATGGGTATAAGGGTATATTGTGTATGTGCAAAATCCAAATGTATATAACAGGCAGAAGGAAGCAGCTCCGACCCCATAAGGTATATATAATCTTGATCAGCATCAATAGCCGAGTCGATCTAGTCATGTCCGTCTGTTCGTCGGTCCGTCCGTCCGTATGTATGAACGCAAGGATCTCAGAACCTATAAGAGCTAGAGACTTGAAATTAAATTTAGATGTAGGTGCTCCTAGTGCCTGCGCAGTTCGAGTTTGATTCCGATAATCGATAACTTACTCCATTTCCAAGCAATCGATAAAAATCGATATCGATATCCTGTTTTTTGGGCAATTTTGGTAAATAATAAGAGCTAGAGTCACCAAACGTTACATATAGCTTTTAAAATAGAATATATATATGCATTTGATGTTGGAAGAAGAGGGTTCAGGGTATCCCCTAGTCGGGAGGTCCCGACTAGAACCTCTTACTTGTTTTTATCTTTTGATTCATAAAAATACAGATTTACGTAGCTCGTAGTAGTCCAAATTTCTTTTGTAAGAAGCTTGGCAAATATATCGAAGTCCGCTAATAAATCGAATGGGTCGTAAATGGGCATAACAATTTCTCTTAATTCCCGTTACGTTGGTGCAGGTTAACCTTGCAGAACCTGTCACCAACACTTGTCCATCCATATTGAGCATCTTTTTTCTGATCGGTATATCGTTCATGGCGTATTTTAAACGTGCTGAAATTAAAACGAAGTTCCGCAGCTCTAAGCCACCACAATTTCTTTGCGAACTATATTATCGTCGTTAAAACATATAAATAAGTCATCTACGTAATGCTGTTTAAAATTAGCGATATCGGCTTATTGCATTTCTCCTATGAACCATTCTGCATTACGATTCTTGATTTATTCTGCACAATATGGTGGGTAGACTGTTCCGAAAATCAACATTGTCACGCCAAAGAAACCGTTGAATATTATGATTTTCATGTTAGAATCTGCAAATCGAATCTGCGAGAACATTTCTCTAATGTCAGCCGCGACTCCAATTTCTCCTTTTCTGAATTGCAGATATTTTGCGTGAAGTGGATTAGTTTGTTTAGGACCTGCTATAAAAGACGGATTTTTGGGTGACTTCATTTACTGTTGCTGCGGCGTAAAATACGACTGTTAACTTCATCCGGCTTGTGTACAGACTGCAATGTTCGTTTTGAGTAATCGTTGTTTTTAACTGCGGTCTATTTCCCAGCATAACCAAATACTTATTCATTTATAGTTTATACTTTTTGCATACTCAATGTTGTTGATGCATCTTTTTCTCAATACTTAACACACGGTTTTAGTTATTTGAAAATTCTATGTTTAGTTTACACAGTAGTCCTATTTAGAATTAGTTTTCGTTCTGAGTTGTGGTTTCTAAGAGATTCTAATACTGCCAAATCATTTGTGTCCAAATGTTCCGTTGAAAGTATTTTTTAACATGTTCATGGAGCCAATGGTTTTAATGTGTGTTACCAATGAATTCGGACACCTATCTTCAGTAGCCTCATACACTTACCATTCGAGTTTGGTTTGCATTGCTTCTGGTTGGGAAACACCATCTCCAATCTTCTGTACTGTCTGTCTTCCTTTTCAGTTGTAGCAAACTGTATTCTTGCAATCGAAAATTTTTAAACAGCCCCTTTTTGACATATCTGGAACTACTTGTCGTACCATTGCAAGTTTAGGGTCTGCTGGTGTGCGGTCAAACTTATCTAAGTTGCAACCTTTTCTTCTCTCAATAATAGCGAGTTACCTTCGCCAAACATTTGGACCATACAATATAAAGGGAACTCTTTTCAACAATTGATTAATCGAATTAGAGTAAGTATTACAAGAAAGTATAGATTTCGTCTTTTCTACGTCTTCTCTTTGGTTTTTGAACAAAGTATTACCGTCATTGGCTTATGTTGATGACTATTTTCACAGACTCCAATCGATAAGTATTAGAGAGCTGCATGGCGTCACTCACAACATACGTTGAATTGAATGGACTCAAATTGAATTGAATTGAGTAAGTGCGAGGCTCACAATGAAACGAATGAGGACCAATGTGAGTGCGTGACGGCATTCAGCGAAATGAGTGAGAATAAATAAAGCGTAAAGCGGAATTAAAAATTTGGCACAGCCGAAGAAACTCGAATTACTCGAGTGCGTGCCTTCATTTCGTTTGATACAACAGACGCAAGCAGTCAAAAGAAATGGACGAAGAAAAAACCGGTGACGAGACTGTATGTATTTTGCATGCTAATTTAGTTGTTTTTGTTTTGTTTTTTTTCCTTTCTTCTTTTTCATTTTCGTCATTTCCTTTATGCGTGACAAGACAACAACAATTAAAACAGCAGTTGGTCATTCGAATGCATTCGAAACGGAACCTCTTATTCCAACGCATTCCCACTCATTCAATTCGTTTTCCGTCCGAGTTCTACGTGACCGCACTCACTCGTTGTTTGTTTGGACTCTCAACGACAGGCAGCCAGCTTACTTCTCTGGCAAATGTACTTAACCATTCACAAAAGTTCTGCTTCCAATGAGTGGGCAAGACGGATCCAACTTTAAATGAATCGGCAGCTTATTTACAAAAGCGATGGATTATGTAAGTGCTGCTGAGTACTTGCAGATGAAAGAAATGCTACTACACAGCGCACCTTTGCGCGCTGTTAAGGACAACTTTTGGGAATTCCTTTATTGTTTCAAGTTGCAAGCGGACAAGTATTTCCGGCCGGCCAAAACGAAATTTCAGGTCGTCTATGACCTTTGAGATATCCTCTGGATATATTAACGCTGCTTCCACAGCCCTTTTTTGCTTCTCCAACAAGGCATTTCTGTGGTCGGATCAGATTTTGTTGGTTAATGGTTAAATAATGAACAACTCGACGTGCCATGGTTTTTGTCGGGATACCAAATTAGTATTCACATTACTAATAAAATTGCCAGACACTTCTTCTGATATTAGAGGCCTAATACTGGTTTCGGCAAAACTTTGTCGCTCACTATATGGGCCAGGTTGAAAAGATAGAGCATTATCAGCAGCCTCATCAGAATTTGGAGACGTGATAGCAGCGGCATAATAACTTATTTGCTCACTGTGACTTGTGGGTAATACTTGCTTTGTTTTTTTAATTTAGCAGTATAGCCGACGTAAGTTCTTTCAAATTTACTAAAATGGCGGTAATTTTTATATATATTTCATTACTTTATTTTACACACTGTATTGTTCAGCTCTGACTTGTCCTTGTTTCTAAAATTGTATAACACCAAAGGTTATGTCGCGTACCCACAGACATATTCTATAATGCACCCACAATTCGCATCCAGTCAATGGAATATTCTAAGCGCACGGCAATGGTATTACTAAATATTGGTGTATCCCGAATCTCAAAATAATTCTCAATTGTTAAATTTCCCAAACGGCAATTCTTTCTGTACAATACTTTCGTACACAAATTTTTGTGTACACATGTAAGTAGCGTTGTCACTGAAAATTCTTATTCGGCGGCAATGGTGCCAACGAATATATACGAGCCGATCTTTCAAGTAATTGAAATTAAAATGAAATTCAAAAATGTGAAGTCCGGCGTTCAAAAACATAGTTTTTACATTGATGGTTTATTAGAAATAACATACATATGTATAAAGATTAAGCTAACGTAAAGTATTTTCAAAGCAGTGCCAATTTCAAATTCATTTTTTTCCACCATTTCATTTTGTTTTTTTTTTCATCCGCAACACGTATCTCTTTTCTAGACTAATCCGTTCCTTCTTTCGTGACTCTTATGTGCCTAATTTTATCGATAAGTGTCTATTGCTATTATCACTAACCAAACTACATAAAGATTGGACAATCAGTGTACGGCGATGGGGCCTCTTGTTTTCTGTGCGCCTGGTCCAAAGTCGCCTTCGTTTTTGTTCAGGAAATAATAATTAATAAAACGGCATCGCTGCTTTTTTTATTCCCTCGCACTGCAGGAAACTGCCTTGGCATACTCTCAGTTCTCTTTCAACTTGTGCATTTACCGTTGTACTGTCTGTGTGTGTATTTGTCCGCACAAGCAAAAATGCCCACAAATTCAATTTTTCTCAAAAGTCGATGGCTTTCTTCCCTTTTGAAGGTACGAGTAATATGAAATATTGAAAGGGTTTGCCACGTCGTTGCGAAATTCTTGCATTTTAGCTCGTTATTGTTGGTAAGGGTACGTAAGCGTTGCCATGTGTGCATTTAAAATGTTTTGGACTCGCTATTCACGCATACTTGCATATTTTGTATATGAATAGAACAATTTATGCGCTCGTGTGCCTGTTGGTTGCCTGCCCGCCTGTTCCCATTGACAAGATTTAAAGTTTTTGTGATTTCTGTATTTCGGGCGCTAAACACACACACATACACACAAATGTGTGTAAATAAGCAGATCATCAGCGCAAAAAAAAAATCATTATTGGCACGCGTCTGACGCGCGAGTTACCAGAGGGGAACCTTGTCCAGGGTTAAAGGTGTCTTCCTTAGTGCCTTGTAGCGTGACCTCTAATGATGAAGAGTTTTCTCCAGTTTATGTTAGTTATCAAGTAAAAAATTTAATAATGCGAAATAAAAGATTTCAACCGCTTTGTGTTGACTTTCAGATTTCTATATGTGTCGCAACATCAACACCCTGTCTATTGCTGATGTTGAGTTTTTGGGTTGATGTAGCAACATAGTGCTACAATGTTGTGTAGGCACTTTTGGTCAAATACAGGGGATATTATTTAGTGGCGCCCACACAATGAAGATTGTTTATGTTGGCTTGCTTCGTTGAGGCTTGGGGGTGCCATCTCGAGAGAGGCTGAGATGGTAACTCCTTCCCCCCTACTGTGGAGTGAAGGCTATAAGGATGGTATGGCCGAGATGTCGATTGAGGGTGTGTCCTTTGGAACGAACGAAATTTTCCTTGGTTTAAATACCCATATTACGCCTATTAACAATAATTGTGGCGGTTAACGCAAACGGGGTGTAAATTATAAAGATGTGGTTTGTCGCGGTGCTTTTAATCTGAATATTGAGCACTAATATAGCAGAATCTGTAAAAATATTGGTACGGTTATTTTTTAATTCTTTTTCTAATTTTTGATTTGTGTATCTTTTGGTTTTTTTTAGTAACAAGTGTAATACCGTTGTCAAAGAGGACTTGGTGTTTGGAAAATTTGGGTGCTAATTTGTTTCTTCTATTTTCTTTTCTAAAAATAGTGTCTTGTGTTCTGTCTCTATTGAAAAGATGAGGTCTTCCATAGAAAACCTCATACGGTGTATAGTTAGTGGTTGAGTGAATCGCGTTATAATAAGTAATAAATGTTTCTGACAAGATATCATTATGGTCACAATCACCTTTTTCTTCTTTTCTTTTATTATTTATGATGCGATAAATTTCCGTTAAGGATGAATGAAATCTCTCTACTGGTGAACTGGGGATGTGACATGTAGTTCCATGTTGTATTGTTTGCAAAAATCTTTAAAAATTCTTCCTGAAAATTCGGCGCCTTGATCACAAATGATCTCCGGAATGCTGAAGGAGGCGAGACAACTTCTCGCGGATTTTACAATATTAGACTGTCCCTGGAAGCAATTGTGTATCCGGTCGCAAACTTGGAAAATGTATTGATAATTGTAAGAATGGTATTGTCATTGATCAATATGTATGATTTGTACTGATCTTGCTGGGGGTTCGGTTGCTTGAAAAATTAGTTTTTGCGGCTGTCTATCATATTTTTAAGATATGTCAATCTTCTATCGCAATCATTTATAATAGCTGTCACTTTACTTTTTAGTAAGGGTGAGTAAAGTTTTCTCCTGAGATGGGCTACTGTTTTTTCCATACCCCTGTGGTTGCTATCCTTGTGGTATTTTTGGCTTTCTTGTTCTAATTTGTTTAAGTCTGTCATGTCTTCTAACGTTATTGTACATCTAATAATTTTATACAGGTTTGTGGGTAAGAAATATTCTTTGAGAGATTCTTCTATGAAATTGAAAATATTGTTAGGGGCGAAAACTGCGTAAGTTCTGTTAGGTTTTAGGATTTTTCTTAGTATTTGGGTTATTACGCGCTTATCGAAATGGGGTTCTAATATTGTTTTTCTAATTTTGTTTTTGAATGGAGTTGAAACTATTATTTGGGGGTGTCATTTATTTAGGAATACTAATTGCAGGTTATATTCGTTAACTGTGTTATTTGTTACCAGAACTGAATTTGTTGGGCTTACTCCGTTTGCTTGATTATTAACGTTTACGTCTAAGTGTGTCTGCTACGACATTTACGGAACCTTTTCCAAATATATTAAACAACATTTGCCATTCAAATCGGCTTATACGTTGTCCATTACTCTTTTAAAAGTGGCTGGGGCGTTGGTAAGCCCGAATGGTATTCGAGCAAATTAAAAGTGAACACCTTCCGCAGAAAAGGCTGTTTTACCAATATCTTTTGGATGCATCTCATTTTGATGGTATCTGCTAGCTAAGTCTAGGGCAGTGAAATACTTTGCCCTGCCTATTTTGCCTAAGATGTCGTTAATGTTTGGCATCGGGTATTTGTCTTTAACTGCTTTCTCGTTTAATTTCCGATAGTCTGTTATTAGTCTCCATTTCTTTTTATTAGACGCATCCATCTTTTTTGATACCAAAAAGGTTGGAGCGCTCCATGGAGAGTAGCCGTGTCTAATGATATTCTGATCTAGCAGTTTTTGTATTTGTTCTTGAATTTGCTGTCGTTCTTTTATACCGAAATGGTTTGGTATAGATTGGTATTTCGTCCGTTGTCTTGACTCTATGTTTCACTAGGTAGTGAAAGTAAGAGGGTCTCCTTTGTAAAATAGGTTTGGAAATTTTAAGCAGAGTATTTTAAGTTTTTGTTTCTCTTCGCTGTTTAAGGGGTCAGTGCGTATACTAGAATTGAAATCTTGTCCCTTGAAGGTAGTTTCATTATTGTGTTCTAATATGGGGATAACTTCCATACAGTCTTGATTTCTATATTTTTCAACTTCTAGTCGTGTATCTAGACAAAAGTTCTGAGTCTCATTCGAAAGGTTATGAGCTTCCAAGGTATTAACTTCAAGTTATTATTTTCAGACTACAGTCCTGATATAAATAAGTCTTTGTTAATGGTAGTTGGTTCGCACCAGAAAGTTCCGTTTTCAATATTAACGGGTAGTTGTATTACTTTCTTAGATTCTTCTTCTATAGTATGTAGGCTTGATACTATTTAATCTTCGAGTTTGATCTCGATGTTGAAGGTTTTTGTTTGAAGAGATCGTTGTGGTATGTTTACGATTGCTTCTAATTGTTGTAAAATATCGATTCCAATTAAACCATCGAAATATGGGTGGGATTGGAAAAGAAGTAATGAAAAAGACGTATCATTAGCAAATTCTTTAAAAAGTGAAAGGAACGTTTTGTTGTGGAATTCGTGTACGTTCAGTACGGTTTTAATCGCTATTGGCGTTTGAAGTTTCGTTTGTTTTGCATGCGTTACAAGCTTCAGACTTATGAAGGAAAAGGTTGCACTATTGTCAATTAAAAATTTGGAAGGGTTACCAGAATCTAGGTGCAGTAAGATGTAAGGTAGTGGTGACCCTACGTTTTCTTTTATTATGCAATTGAGCATGTTGTTGCTCGACGTTATGCATGGAGACTCTAGGCTGCGAATTCCCTGGATATCTGTTCGACTGTCTGTATTGTTGGTCGGAACTGTTATCTGTAGGCATGATCGCCGGAGTGTTATTATGTTTTCTTTGCTTAGAATTGTCTCTTTCATAACTTTCGTTATAGGAGCGTTTGTCGTAGCGTCTCTCGTGATTGTTTTGATTTTTGTTGTTACTATCGTTGCGTCCAGGCCTGTTGTCCCGTGGTCTATATTCCCGATTTTGATTTTGTTTTTTCCTATATTCTTGTGAGAAATATATTTCCCTTTGTTTATGTGCCTATTCTAGGGCTTCTCGAAGATTGGTCGGTCTCATGGACCGAACAGTAGCTCCTAATGGGCCCCTAATTCCTGACAGAAACGAATTTAGAAATATGTCTGCAAACAAGTTTTTCTTGGTTTTTATCAATAAGGGTGCAGATTCCTTTGTTTCGGTTAATCTGAACAATGCAAGTTTGATTTCACAGACTTTGTCGTATAAAACGCGTAGTGACGATCCGCCTTGAACTAAATTATGTAATTCATAGATAAGAGTGGGTTCATCTCTTTTATCTGCGCAATATGCAATAAGTGCCTCTTTAATCTCGTCACAGTTGAGGCTAGCTTCGGCTTCTATGATAGCCTCGTTGGCTTTGCCCTTAATCTTATTTATTATTGCTCTTAACAGCATCTGGCCGTAATGGGTCTGATCGGTTCCTCTAATTAGAAGAAGAATTTATTCTACATTATTGAGGAACTCGCTCAGTGTCTTAGGGTTACCGTCGTATGATGGTAGGAATCGGATCGCGTCAGGTATCGTTAAAGCTGAAACCGCGTCCATTTGGTTTCTTAATGCCTCTCCTTGATAAGGAGGAGGCGAACTTGATATTGATGTCATTGGAGTGTTGTCGTCTGCTCTAACAAGTCTAAAGTCCGAAAGGCTAGAACTGATTCTTTGTTTACTTCTGGTGTTTGGGATGAGTCTTTTCACTCTCCCAATATTCGACATTTACTAGCTTCTGTCTGTACCTTGTTTATCTGCTATTGTTATCCTGCTATCTTTTCAAATTCTCACTTGATTTGTTAATGATTTAATCTAATTTTAAGTGTTTGTGTTTTAGACGTATGTATTTAGGGTTTACAATGTGTTTTTGTGTGTAGGTTACTTATTACTTGTTTTCCAATATATTGTGTTTAATGTGTATATATATACGAAGCTTGCGAAAGGTGAAGGTCGCCGTGGTGGAACGTGTGTTTTATCTGTAGATTGGATTTTGTTAGTAATGTATTCTTATTTAATTTTAATTAATTTCATTATAAAAATGTGTAGTGTGGCATGGTAAAAAAAAAAATTGCATACTTTGTTTTTGTAAAAAAATTAAATTCATAAGAAAAAAAATTGCATATTTTGTTTTTGTAAAAAAATTAAATTCATAAGTGGTGTTCTGATAGTTATGTTCTTCTAGTCAATATTTCACACTGAAATACCGATTTGAATTATGTTAGCCTCAACTCATTTGTCGCGTAAGGAGGGGCTTAATAAATTATGCATTTCTGCGTTTGGTGTACAAGTCGTTTTGAAATGTAGCACCACTTGCCGTATATTCGAACTTGTTATGTCATGTAGGCGACTTGTTCGATGGGTTTGATAAAGTGTTGCTGCCTTTGGTTTATAAGTTGCCCTGAAATATAGCCACGGCTGCAACTAATTCAAACTTGTTGAGACGTGTTGCTTGCTGGTTCGTTTTGCATTGCCGCCTTTGGCTATGTTAGTCGCACTGAAATACATATCCAATTGCAGCTGTTTTCGAACCGATTGTACGAAGGAAGTATCTTTTGTTTTGAAACATTTTGTTGCGTTGAAAATTGTAAGTCGCCCTGAAATACAAGTTCAATTGCAACGGTTTTGACTATTCGTAGCACATTTTATATTTTTACATTTGTTTGCAGCTGTTCTTGCACTAATTGTACAAGAAAAATTTTTTTTAATTATTATGAACATACATATGAAATACGACTTCAACAGTTTCAACTTCACTGTTTGTACTGCCGTGTTAGTGTATTTTACTTTATTTATTCATTTTGTTATATTTAATATTGCTGCGACTTTGACTTGAGATGTATTAGATGTAGATGCTCCTAGTTCCCGCGCAGATCGAGTTTGTTTCCGATAATCGATAACTTACTCCGTTTCCAAGCAATCGATAAAAATCGATATCGACATCCTGTTTTTTTTTTAGCAAATTGGGTAAATATTAAGAGCTAGAGCCACCAAACAAAATATGTTGCTTCTAGAATATTATAGATATTTCAAGTATCTTTCATTTCATACCTATCGCCACCTCCCCGCTACCACCCCAGAGCTATAAATCAGGTTAATAGCCCAACTTTTACTGCCAACCAATTTAAACTACAATTTAAATGCAATTGATTTTTTCAGAATACACAAATATTCTATGGTACAATAAGATATACTGTAGAAAATTTCATAAAGATCGGTTAAGAAAAACCAAAGTTATATGCGTAATTGAATGGGGCAGCAGCTTTAAGAATTTCTGTATACATGTACACACACACATTCATGCGCGTCTGCTTCGCATTCTAATAGTATGGTAATTGCATCTTTTTTTTGTAATGTTATTTTAGTTCCTTTTTTTTATCATAAGTACTTAATTGTTGGTGTGGCTGCTGAGTAGAGGCATACCAAGTGGTGCGGTCTGTCGCGAGTTCGAGCCCTACCGGAGAAAGTATTATTTTTTTTTTTTTTGTTGGTGTGGCTGTTGAGTAGAGTCGACAGTAAGTAATGCGGTCAGTTGCAAATTCGAGCCCTGCCAAGGGAACTTTTTTTTATTAATTTATTTGGTGTTGGAATAAGAGGGTTCAGGGTATCCCCTAGTCGGGAGCTCCCGACTAGAACCTCTTACTTGTTTTTTTATATATATACATTTTTTTATTCTTGACCGAAAATATGTCTTTTAACCACATTCGTTCCAACGTAGCACCTTTTTCTTTTTACACATTTTTCTTTAACTTATAAGATAATGATACAAAGGAGCTTCATGATCCGTAGTCCGAATTAAAGGTGACTTCCATAGTGCCTTGTAGCTTGACCTCTGATGCTAAAGAAGTTCCTCCAGCTTAAGTAGTTATCAAGTTAAGAATTTAATAATGCGAAATAAAAGATTACAGCCGCTTTGTGTTGAGGTTCAAACCAAACTGAATTATTCTTTATTAACAGAAGTATTATATATCTTAAATGTACAAGCTGCCAAGCTTGTCGTCGCTGGTGTCAGATTTCTATATGTGTCGAAACATCAGCATTCTGTCTATGATGTAGCAACATAGTGCTATAATGTTGTGTAGGCACTTTTAGTCAAATACAAGGTGTCTATTTAGTGCCGCCCGCACAATGAAGATTGTTTATGCTGGCTTGCTTCGTTGAGACTTGGGAGGTGCCATCTCGAGAGGGGCTGAGATGGTAACTCGCACACTAATTTATTATGATTTCGGGTTTGAACTGATGAATGAATGTTGACACTTTATTACCTGCAACAGCCGGTTAGGCCGAAAGGGTTAACTTTTGGCAAGCACCCGCACCTGCATGTGTAGGTCAAGTTACAGATAACTTAAGTAGGTAAATGATTTTAATACCAGAGGAACTTAGTTCAAAAATTAAAATCGTCAAATATACCAAATACAAAGGATCGATTATATATTTATAGTGTTCATAATTTTGTGTGTGTGTTTAGCGCCCGAAAATACAGAAATCAGAAAAACTTCAAATCTTGTCAATGGGAACAGGCAGGCAGGCAACCAACAGCCACACAAGCGCATAAATTGTTCTATTCATATACAAAATATGCAAGCATGCGTGAATAGCGAGTCCAAAACATTTTAAATGCACACATGGCAACGCTTACGTACCCTTACCAACAATAACGAGCTAAAATGCAAGAATTTCGCAACGACGTGGCAAACCCTTTCATTATTTCATATTACTCGTACCTTCAAAAGGGAAGAAAGCCATCGACTTTTAAGAAAAATTGAATTTGTGGGCATTTTTGCTTGTGCGGACAAATACACACACAGACAGTACAACGGTAAATACACAAGTCGAAAGAGCACTGAGAGTAAACTAAGGCAGTTTCCTCCAGTGCGAGGGAATAAAAAAAGCAGCGATGCCGTTTTATTATTTATTATTACCTGAACGAAAACGAAGGCGACTTTGGACCAGGCGCACAGAAAACAAGAGGCCCTATATGTTGTTTGGTTAGTTCTATTATACATATATATCACTGTGTTTAGTCACATTATTCATGCCATCAAACTAAATTTCAAACTAGAAACTGAACTCTAAAGTTTTACAGTTTCGCTGTAGGAAATATTTTTGTTTTCCTCCTACTAAACATGATCTATATTATGAACGGGTTTGAATTTAATTAATGTGCTTATCTTTGTGCATTTAAACATTGACTTATGTTCACGAATCTGCGTAATCCAAAGACAGGCACGCTGAATGTTATGAATAACTTAAGTGTTACATATAACATTTCCAACAAGTTCCCGGCCGTGAAAACTTTCAATCTGCCCCTACTATCTTAAACTTTCACATCTATTTAAAATATAAATTAAGATTTAAATAATAAGGTCTTCGCGGATTTTCGTCACAAGACTTTATTTTGGTTATTTATAAAACACTAGGCCGATACGCTGTAGTGAGTGAGTTAATTTACGCGCGAAGTCTCTGGGCCGATGTGCCTCAGTGAAAGCCGCATTAAAAACTAAATTTACAAAAGATCGATCAAAAATACCTAAGCTATTGTGTGCTTTCACAACGGCCGCTAGAATGCTTAGCTTGCGCCTCGTGCGCTGCTGTCGTGCAAGAACATCCGGCCCAGAGCTATGTCAGCATCTGCGGCTGGTGTTATGTTGCGTTTTGCTGACCCCTGTTAGCTCGTAAGAACATTCGGCTCAGTGCTATATCAGCATGTGGAGCTGGTGTCGTTGACCTCTGTTAACTTATATGTTGCAAGTCCATCGGATAAGAATCAAAAAGTTGGAAACACTGGTGTCAGCCAAAGTAAGTTTATTAGGTTCTTTTGTAGGCAGTTGAAAACAATCGGATTTAATGTTTTTTTTATAAAGATCCCTGAAAGTAAATTCAAACGCGAAATCTACTACTAACCCCAAAATCTACTTCAATTTTTTAAACCCCATTTATAACAAAGAGTTTGAAGTTGATTGTATGGTGTTTTCGTAGATCTGTGCGGTCAGTTATATAATTTGATATTATTGGAAGTCTAGTATTCAGGCTTAGGACAGAGCGAGAGCTCATTCGCTAAGGGAACTAATTCACCCCGCTGCGCCTCAGACTTGTCGGCACGAAGCTTGTAAACTCTAAAAGCCAAAACGAGTATATGTCTATCTATCTGTTCTCCGTATTGTCGCACTGACTGCTGCCATTCAAGAACATATTTCTGTAAATAGGAACTTACCGGATATCACATATTCCATAATCGAAATCGATAAATGATTTTGCAATGGACTTAGATCAGCTCCCTACAACAGCATCATGGTACATCGCTTTATAGACGGCGACTACTTACCATGTTTTAACTCTCGCCAATGTGTCCGGGATCACCTTCACAGGAGCGCTCAATATGGCCAATCTTCTGGAGGCGCAATACCGACGGCGGTCCACTGGCACTGGGCTAAACGTGACGACGGTAGTGTCTGCGACTCAGGCGCGCTGTGCAGGCGCCGTTGTTTGAAGAGCCGTCAGCCGGAGTGAGTGCCCACAAACCGCAAGCTGAGCTCCCGGCTACTACGTCGTGGTTCTGCGATTTCCAGTCCCCTTTACAAGAAGTCGAAGCCACCCTGGCATTGATTTTTGATGAGTCGCCGCCCGTAGAGACAGGAGCTTTTATCCACCCAGTACGGAGGCGCGCGCTGTCTCGGTGGATGGCCACCATGTGAATGGCGTTCCGGCAGAGCTTGCCCACGAAGGGAACACCTCGCCTTCTACCAAAGCTATGTATATATATATATAGACTTGGTACCCTAGGCATCCAAAAATTACATTGTTTTATCTTTTTGCAGAAACGCCTATTGCAACTCGTCGTTGATACGGGTGCAGCTGACTCGTTGTTAAATCACGGAGATCTGCCTAAACATCCTCCGGACAGTTGATGGCCACCATTTTAGTGTCTGTAAGACGTTGGACAAACTGAAGAAGCGATACTATGGATTGGACAAAGTGTGAACGTAGCGATCTGGTGTGCTCACTGTCCGAAGTGTAACGCCTGAAAAGAACCTTCTCGCAGCAGGTCGGACGGTTGCAGCCCAGTTCCATTGGCGCTCCCCTCGAACGTATTGGGATCGACAATCAGTGCCTCTTGCCCACCACCACTCTTGGCAATTGTATATCGCAGTTATCATGTGCTACTTCACCAAACGGTCAGAGTGCATCATCCTCCTCATCGGCAGAAGCCGTAGCAAGAGCATTTGTACGGAAGATGCTTTGCCGCTATGGCGCCTCATTTATACTATAACTTCGAGTCGGAAGTATTCAAAGTCTGCCTTAGATTTCTCGGTTTGGAGAAAACGCTCACAAAGCCATTGAACGTTTGAATCGGACACTTCTGGACTTCCTGGCCAAATTCGTCTCTGCCGACCAACGCGACTGGGACCAGCTGTACGCTCTGCCCTTTACGAAACTACTAGATTTTAGCTTTAGAAAAACTCACCAAACAGACCGCTAACAATTGTGAGCGACCATAGAAGTAAATAAGGTGTGGTACGATCTACATTCCCAATCTACCGAGTTTTTACTAGGCGCCTTCACTTGGTTGTACTCACCGTCGCGTAAAATTACAGTCCGTTTGGATTGGACCGACGACCATAGTCGCCGCCACTCTGACTTGTTTATGAGGTGCGCCTGCCTGGAAAGCACATGACAACCACTGTTAACGTAGATTATTGAATATCGGAATTATTGAATATCGGAAACAAACTCTGCGCGGGTACTAGGAGGACCCATGTTCAATATTTTAGTCTAGACATGGCTAAATCGACTCGACTGGTGATCAAAAATATATGTACTTTTTGGGGTCGGAGATGCTTTCTTCTCCCTGTTACGTACATTTGCACAAATAGATTATACCCTTTTTACCCATTTTCAATGGGCTTAGAGTAGAAAAATAAAAATCTAGTGGCGCTTTACTTGCTGCGTCAAAAAACTAAATTCTTTTCTTGAATAATCACAATAATAGAGGTCTGAAGTCTTCGCTTGTTAGCCTGTATTTAGATTCTCTTGCCTTTAATTTTCATATTACCGCTTTACCTGACACCTGGATAAAAGCGGTCATCTCAGATTCCTCCCTTATCGGAAGAGGAATACTCATAGCAGTTAAGTCTGCTTTTCCGTCGGAACGCATTAAATTTCCCATCTCGGAGAATGAGTTGTTGGCTGTAAGAGCTGTATTTTCTCAGTGTCTAATACGTCTATTTACCAAAGACGTCTTAACATATTAAATCTATCTACTTTCTGATAGGGAGCTCTTACTTGTTCTTGGGGACTTTAATCTCCTAGATGTAGATTGGTCATCGCTATTAGATTCAAACTTTCTCTTGCCTTATTTGACAAATAAATTTATTGACGGTTTGCTGCCTTACGACTGGTAAATCGGGTGCGCAATTCAAGAAATAGATCACTTGATCTGATATTCGCGTTAGATTCATTCTACATATGTTTGTGTTGGGTGGATGTGCGCACAACTACATCACGGCGTTTCTCACAAGCTAGAGGTTTTTTCTTCAATTGCGTGCCTTTCTGCCTCTGATAGCAATAGACTATAGAGCATTCTAATGCTCTATCTTGTATTTATTCGTCCAGTCAGGCGTAATGAGAAGAATCTATTTTGTATTTATTAAATAAATAATTAATTGACTTAAATGAAATGCTGCCACTCTCAGCGGACAACCTAAAATGGTCTCAGACACCCAAGGGGCTCACACAAACGATGTTTGGTGTATCTATGCATTGTATGGTTAGTGCTCCAACTGCACAATTGTGCAGAAATTGATTTTGCTCAGAGGTCGCAAATAACAGTCATCGCTTATTTTCAATACGGTCGGCTCTCAAATCAACAGAAAACAACGAAGGAGATTCGGTTTTGTTCTTCATCCAACACTTTTTTTCGTGCGCTTTTGTACTCTGTTCGTGCTTTTACTTGAGCAATGCCTCTGTAATGTCTAACAGTAAGATCTTAAAGAAAATGTGAAAATGTGTTCTTAAGAAAATGTGTGTCTATCGAAAAGCAAAACGAAAAAAATGGATGCCAAAAGTGTCTTTTCTTGTTGTTGTCGTTTAACAATATCAATGAAAGCTAGAGCGAGAGAGAAAATAAAAGGGCATGACATAATACAGTTATGTAGGCAAGCTTTTTTATATATGTATGTGTCCATACATATATTCAAAGTTATAAGAAAACACCCATTAAATAATTTATAGTTAGTTCATGTGTATGTGTATTTTTATTAAAAATTAAGCTTAACAACTAACCAGGAATTTATATTTTCTGCGCTAAGCATACTGCGCTTTTCACTAAAAATAAAATGAAGAGCAGAGAATGCTGTTTCGACCGACACCTGAATTGCCGGTGTCGCTAGCACGACCTGTGCAAGCTCACTCAAGAAAGGGGATTTCAATAACATTTGCTGTAAGAAATCCAGTACATTTCGCTCAAATGGTGCGTCAAACTAGCGGCGGTAACTTATCGTCGACTTTTGGTACTTGTTATCGGAAAAGTATCGGGCACTTTTAAATGTATTTATTTATGTTTTTAAGCGCGAAACCAAATAAATTTAAATGCAGAATTGCAAAAAATTAATTTATTTACTATCTACAATCATTTGTTTTGAATTTTAATATATAATATGGGTAAACCAAGAGGTTGAAAAAATTGGTTTCCACCATTCTTTAAATGTCTTAATTTGGGAATAATGGCCCCGAAAACCAAATATACATGATTAAAGTCTACAGTTTCACTTAGATGAAGCCAATCTTGAAAAAATTATAAAAATTGATCAGCCCGTTTTTAAGATATTTGTAGAACAGTGCAGCAACCTCGTTGCTAGCCCCATACAAAATGACCCTTGCACTTGAACCCTAATATCTCATATCTCAGGGATAATGGCCCTCAATGCACGGTATATAATCTTGAAGATCCATGTTTAAGGAAGCGTTGCGCGTTAATTCTAAACAAATAGATCAGCCAGTTTTTTAGAAAAATTACAAAAGGCCTATCGCGCTACTAGCTGCAACGGAAACCGAACCACTGCTCGGAATCATTGTTGAACAAGGTTATACAGGAAGGAACAAATTAATTTAAAATATTTGTTGTCGCGTGCCAAATGAAGGTGGAGTTGCAATTTGAACACTGCAAGGTTTACGCCTGGTTCCCGGCCATGTTACTCCAATGTTACTAGAGACCGCGTAATGCAAAACGTGCTAGTGCAAGTGTTTTATTCTAAACGGATTACATATATATTCCCTCAGAAACTTACCGCAGTCTTTCCTCCTACGGCCTTCGAACTCACGACAATAATAAGCTTAACATTTAAGTAATAGCGGCAACAAGCCAAATACAGTGTGCCCATACATTCGGAGGGCAAAAATACATACTTTCAGAATATACTTAATACTAAACAATCGATAACTTAATTCGTCCCGCAACATCCCCTCCCCCGTGAAGGCCCTACTTCACTCACATCCGGTATGGCTAGTTTAGCTACGGGACGAGTTATCAGTCGCACTCGGTTGTTGTTCGCAACGCGGACGCTGGTGCGTCGAGGCACTCCATTTGGTCCAGGGTAGAGCTCTTCTACTATGCCCCTTCGCGTCACTTCCTTTACTGTGTGGCGTAGCACTCTCTTGACACACTGCACCATCCTTTCCCAGGCTCCCCCTTCAGCTGGGTTCGCTGGGCAGTTGAAGATCGATTCAATGCCTCTAGAAGATAGCTCACCCTGAATCTTTTTCGGCTCGAATACATCTATTAGCCTTTTGGCTTCTCTTTTGGCCCCAACAAAGTTCTTTCCGTTGTCACTGCGCAACCGCAGTACAGGTCGGCGACGGCAAAGAAAGTTCCTGATATGCAGGACTCAGTTGACAGGTCAAGTGCCAGCTCCAAATGTATGGCCCTTGTTGTCAGACACGTAAACAAGGCGACCCATGTCTTTTCCTTTCGACGTCCGATCGTCACAAGGAGTGGTCCAAAATAATCCAGATCCGTAAACTTAAATGGCTATCCATTGGCCTCCAGTCTGTCCTCTGGCAAAGAACCCATTATAAGTGGCGGTGGCTGCGCTGTATGTAGCTTGCACACACTACATCCAGATATTACTGTACGCAACAGACGACGCAGCTTTGTTATCCAAAATCTGGTCCCGAAGTCGCCTATCGTTGCCTCCTTTTGATGCTTAACACACAATCAGTTCCGTCAGTGAGTGCCGGTGTGACAATATTATTGGCCTTCTCGCACTATGCGGTATACACAGTGCGGCATATATCCTGCCATACTCACGCAAGACTTCATTGTCATCCAAGTACGGCGCCAGCCCTCTTATGTCGCTTCGATGACCGACTGATTCTTCATTGTATGAGGCTCGAACCTCGTCAGGGAGCGCTTCGCATTGCGCTCGCCGTATCAGCAAGTTCTCAGCGTTCTCTCACACTCCGTCGCGGTGAGGCCGAATCTCTCAAGCTCAGTCCTCTGTCCACGGCTCCAGCGCGTGAACCTTAAAACCCAAGCCGTCGTCCTCACCAGCCGACTGTAGCTAGAGAATCTCTGAAATGAAATAAAAAAGTTATTTGCTGCAATTAAGGCAAATTCACTCGGCATCTCTTCGGTTCGGACTGCGGACAGCTGCTTTCCGGCAGCCGCAAAAATTTTTGCCCGTCTAACCATCGTGACCGTTGGCTGAGGTCTACGTGGCAATGCGGCCTCGTTGCATCGTCTGCTGCATTTTCAGCAGTAGGTACCCATCTCCAAATTTCTCCCACTCGATTTCCGACGAGCTGCTTATATCGACGGTGGGTGCTGCCTAGCCAACGCAGCACTGTTTTAGAGTCAGTCCATAGTATAGCGTCGCTGATCGCTATACTGTGCTCCTTTTTGACAGTGTCCATCAGCCTCGTTCCTAACACGGCTGCTTGCAATTCCAGTCGTGGAATTGACATCGTCTTCATTGGGGCACACTTCGTCTTGGCACATACGAAGCATACTCGCACGTCGTTGTTGTCGTAGGTGACCCTCACGGCTGCGAATGCTGACTAGCTAGCATCGACAAAATCGTGCAGCTGTATTTCCCGCACAGGTGTTGGGCCGAAGTAATGGCACGAGCTCCGACGTTGCTCCACGTTGTTCATATTCTAAAGCCATTTGCTAAAGGCCCGGGCGATCTCATCTGGTAAGGGTTCATCCCATTGCACATTTCGTCGCCAGATCTCACGCATTAGTAACTTTCCAGTTATCATGAGGCAGCTAAGAAATCCCAGAGGATCGGATATTGACATGATCAAGCTAAAGAATTCCTTCTTCGTAGGAATTCGCTCCAAATTTAACACACATCGGGGTACTTTGTGGTATTTCATGTTGAATTTGAAATCGTCCGTGGCTGGTTGCCAACACATGCCTAGAATCTTTTCTTCAGCTTCGCCCCATCCGATGCTACTAGCAGCCCCATGTTGGCCCAGCGCGTCAGCTACAATTGTCGAACTGGAAGTAAACTGGCACAATTCAAATCCAGCATTTGCATGTAGTTCTCTAATTCTTGTTGATATGGTGATGGCTTCGCCGTCACTATCAAAACTATCCACATAGTCGTGCACATAGTGGCATTCAAGAATATCTTTAACCGCCCTAGGGTCTGACTCCTGAAACTGCAGAGCATTCAAGATCTTCACATAGTGTGCGGCGCTTGGTAAACATGCTGCTCCAAACGTCATTACCCTCATCTCATAAACATCAGGCTCCCGGCGATCATCGCCGTTTCGCCACAGAAATCGCTGGGCGCATCTATCCTGCGGTCGAATCAACACTTGATGGAACATCTCTCGGATGTCTCCACAAACGCCAACGGCACCTTCCCGAAAATGGAAGAGAACAGCCGGCAGCGACTTATAGCGCTGCGGCCCCTTGGATAATGCCGAATTCAATGAAATATCAGCAACTTTCGCTACCGCGTCGAACACCAGTCGTATCTTCCCGGGTTTATTTGGATTTTAAACTCCAAAGTGCGGAAGATACCAAAGTTTGTCGCTGTTGGCTAAAGCGACCTCATACTGCTTCAATCGTCGAGCATATCCTTTATGAACATAATCGTCCATAATTTTCATGTAGGCTTGTTTTAACTGATCGTTACGCTTCATCTTTCTCTCAATGTTAACCTTTTGTATGCCATATCATAGCTTCGTGGCAACTAACATTATCACGGTTCCATAATAAACCCGTCTGGTAACGTTCTCCAATTTTCACCATGGTGTCTTTGAGTATCCTCTGTGCTCGTGCATCGTCGCTGGTTGCGACTAGTGGCGTAAGCTTCACACTGAAGTTTTCCATATCACCATCTTTTGGATTGCATCTTCCTGCGATACTGCTAGGAGGCATGACTTTGATGACGTTGCCGTCGGTTGATCTCTTACCGGCCCAAAAACCACCCATCCAAGTTCGGTGGCTGCGGCATATGGTCCCTGTGGTGCAAATTTTCTTGTTTGCATTGGCAGTCCAAGATGCGCATGGTCAAGTCCAATCAGAACTTTTGGTACCGCCCCGCGATGCGGTTTCATTGGAAGACGTGCACCGTTGCCCCACATTTGGACGTCACGTTGATGCAGGCTTTGCATTGGTAAGCTGAGGTTGGACCCGGCGTACACATTTCGCAACACATGCCGTTTGCACTTGTCCGCTCCACTAACTTCCTTGCTTACCACTGTGGTCAGCTCTCTGGTTGCTCTTCCACCAAACCACTGTATATTTAGTTGCCTGCGTTCCCCTTTGATATCTAGATTGCGCCGTAGCTCGTCGTCGATCATCGTTACAGACGAGCCTCCGTCGAGGAGCGCGTACGTATCGATCCGCTTATTGGCCACGTGCAATGTCACTGGCAATATGCGGAATAGTAGGCGGTTTCCATCCGAATCGACACAACTTAAGTTCCTTTGTTGCGACGATTGAGCATCCGCTGGCTGCGGTGCCCTTGTGTGAGGATCCGATGGCTGCAGCATCCATCCAGTATTCATCACTCTATCACCTGCTGGCTGCGGTGCATTGTGACTCATGGCATCATGATAATGTAAGAGTCGATGATGTCTCTTCCGGCTTCCATTAACTTGGCATTCGTTGGCCCTACTGCAGTCTCTTGCCATGTGGCCAGCTCGTAAACACGAAAAACAAAGCCGGTGCCTTTTTACGACTGTCCACCTTTTTAGCAGAGAGGCTAAGTTAAACTCGTTGCAGTCCCCGACTGAGTGTTGTCCATTACAGATTGGACACTGTTTGGTGCGACCTCGGTGACGCCCTTCATTATTCTGGTCAATGCTGGCATGCAGCACTCTACGCCTTTGCTTCTTACTATCGACGTCCACAATCGTACATACCACATTGGCCTAGTCCGTTAACCACACGCTAAAATGTGCGACTGTCGGGAAAGGCCTAATCGTAGCTGCATGTCTGGCCCATTCCACCCTCTTGCTTGGTGGTAGTTTAGCGACCAAATCCTCCATCAGTGTAGGATTCGCTAAATGCTGTTCCCCGTTAGCCAATTTTAGAAAGGCGGCAAGGTTACTCACGCGTGTAGCATATGGCACGATTCTAGCTATGCTGTGCTCCTGAATTGGCTGCACCGCTCCAATACTAATTAGCTGGCTGTCTATTAGCTGTTCTGGGCGGCCGTATCTAAAATGTAATTGTTCCATTACGTTGTTCACATTCGTGGGATGTATGAGCAACGACTTCACAGTGTCACGTGCTTCGCCTTTGAGTGCTTTCAACAATCGCTGGTTATTCTCCAGATTTGTACAGTTGTACGCCAAAGTTGTTTCCATAAACGCGCAGAAGAATATAGGCCAATCCTCAGGTTGGCCTCCAAACTCGGGTAGATCTGTTAATTTGCGTGTTAGGCATACATCGTTTCTGGGAGTCGTCCATGCGAGGTTCCCAGTTGCCGGCGTTGGCTCCAAAATTATCGCTTGTTGGTTCTCCTGTGCCGGAGTGTAGCTGAGCTTTGGCTGTGCAATGCCTGCAAAGCAATAAGGCGTCGAGCGGCTTGACGTTGTAGAGCAGTTATCCATAACTGTAGCCCGTTCTACCATTTGCAACTGTGTTCCCAAATTTCCACTCAATGACGTAGGCAGTGCCTCACTCAAAGATGGAGATCTGCTCAAAATGGTAGTTCCACTCGACGATGGCTCTCCGCTCAAAGCTCCGATCAAAGATGGCGCAGGTTAGCTGTACCACTTACGCCAGAACTACTCAACTAAACAGGATCAGTAACTGTACTCACATGTGCTTGACCAGTTTTTGACCTCTGCAACTATTGCTCTAGCACAGCGACTCTCTTTATCAAATCCAAGACTTGCGTACTTGAGAGTTGCGTGCTTGGGCTTAACGCTCCTGTCAATGTGCTGGCTCGTGCACTCACTCCCGTGGCCACAGTGCCGGCAGGTTGTACACTTGTGCCCACATCCACGGTGCTTGGGCTTTGTGGTGCGCTAACAGCGGGAACTTGCATTTGTGATACAGTGCTTACCATTCTACTTGTCCGCTTTGTCTGCGTCCCACTCGCCGTGGTAGCTATCTCCTGGCCCTCGTTTAAGCGTGGGCTTTTCCTAGGTGACCGTTGTGTCATCCTACTCAGCTCGGAGATGGTTTCTGCTATATTTTACGCTGGCTGCGTACCAATGGTGACTCTATAACTGGGTGGAGGCCCTGCCTGTGCTATGTCTATGTACACACACTGTAACACCAAAGGTACAGCACGTCTTGTCTTCAGCGCAAGTCGCCCTTGCAGTTTCTTACAATAAGAACTGCAAATAAAAGATCATGTGGAGTTACAATTTGAACACTGCAAAGTTTACGCCTGGCCTCCGGCCATGTTACTCCGATGTTACTAGAGACAGCGTAATGCAAAACGTGCTAGTGCAAGTGTTTTATTCTAAACGGATTACATAGGTTAGAACTTAGATATATATTTTTCCTCAGAACCTTACCGCAGTGTTTCCTCCTTCGGCCTTCGAACTCACGACAATAATCAGCTTAACATTTAAGTAATGGCGGCAACAAGCCAAACACAGTGTGCCCGTACATTCGGAGAGTAAAAATACATACTTTCAGAATAAACTTAATACTATACAATCGATAACTTAATTCGTCCCGCAACATTTGTGTATGGAAAAGAAATGCAGTAATATATAAAATATGTATCTTTGGTAAAATAGACTGCTGCTAAATAAGGCAACAGTGAATTTATGTATTAGTACTCAGTATAATAATATAACAAAAAGGTGGCAATATTTCAACGTTTATTATTTAATTTCTCCGATAATGGCCCCAAATGCACGGTAGTTTAACACAAAGATTGCGAATTATCAATCATTTTCCTTATTACATCAAGAAAATCGTCCAGCCAGTTTTTAAGAAATTTGTATTTTCCTTATACCCAAGTTATGCAAAAAAAAAACTAGCTGGCAACATTACATACTTAACATATTTATATTAGGGGTTGGCAACTTATGACGTCCAGCGAGTTTTTAAGAAATTCACATTTTTCTTATTATACTCCTTGTTAATGCAAAAAAAACTAGTTGGCAATATTTACATACATACTTAACATTTTTATTCATCAATATGGCTGCGATATTTCAACCTTTATTATTCAATTTTTCCGATAATGACCCCAAATGCACGGTAGTTTAACACATAGATCGCGATTTATCAATCATTTTGCTTTTTACATCAAGAAAATCGTCCAGCCAGTTTTTAAGAAATTCGTATTTTCCTTATACCCCATGTTATGCAAAAAAACTAGCTGGCAACATTACATACTTATCATATTTATGTTAGGGGCTGCCAACTTATGATGTATGCTAACATAAAAATGCCAACTTGTGAAACAAGTAATGTACAAATGACAATGAATATTATATATCATGTAATTTTTAATTAATAAATATTGTATATATTTGTTGAAACATTCTAAATTTTTTATTTGTAAAAAAAACTGGCTGATCTATTTGTTTAGAATAAATGCGTAAAGCTTCCTTAAACATGTATCTTCAAGTTGGTATACCGTGCATTGAGGGCGATTATCCCTGAGATATGAGATATTAGCGTTCAAGTGCAAGGGTAATTTTTTACGGTCAATTTTTATGGGGCTAGCAACGAGGTTGTTGCACTGTTGTACAAATATCTTAAAAACGGGCTGATCAATTTTTATAATTTTTTCAAGATTGGCTTCACCTAAGTGAAACTATAGACTTTAATCATGTACATGTGGTTTTCGGGGCCATTATCCCCAAATTAAGATATTTAAGGAATGGTGGAAACCCAACTTTTCAACCTCTTGGTTTACCCATATTATAAATTAAAATGAAAAAAAAAAAAAACACAAATGATTGTAGATAGTAAATAATTTATTTTTTTGCAATTCTGCATTTAAATTTTTTTGGTTTCGCGCTTAAAAATATAAATAAATGTATTTTAGAGTAACCGATACTTTTCCGATAACAAGTACCAAAAGTCGACGCTAAGTCACCGCCGCTAATTTGACGCACATCTCTCCTCATCAATTTAAACTTTGCCGGACATTCTTTTCCTTCAATATATTCGTAAAATTGGTTGCGTTTTCTTAAAATTTTAACAAATAATCTCATTGCTTATTTTATTTATTTTCACAGAATATCTCTAAGCTTCTATACATGATTTCCTGTAAGTTGACATTTCCTGCACTTAAACAGGTGCGTATAATTGTATTGTATAATATAATATAATTGTATATATGTAAATAATATTGTTATGGACCATGGCTAATAATTTATAAAATTTAAATTTTTTTACAGAATATCTCTACTCTTCATAACTTAAGGCAGACCGACATTTCTTCCAACTTCACTTCAATAGGTGCGTATAAGCTTTGCACCCTCTTATAATTATAATAATTGATATTAATTTTTAAATTCAAATTGTGTTTACACAACACATTTTTTTTACAATATTTATACGGAACAGACGACGAAAAGACGTTAAAGTTATTGCCAGTAAACAAAAGAAAACAAGAGGTTCAAGTCGGGAGCTCCCGACTAGGGTATACCCTGAACCCTCTTATTCCAACAAATAAATTTAAAAAAAAAGAAGTTCCTTAGGCAGAGTTCGAACTCGCAACTGAGCGAATTACTTGCTGTCGACTCTACTTAACAGCCACACCAGCAAAAAAAAAAAAACTTCCCGGTAGGACACGAACTCGCGACAGACCGCACCACATGCTATGCCTCTACTCAGCAGCCGCATCAATAATTAAGTACTTATGAGACAAAAACGAACCAAAATACTAGCACAGAAAAAAGAAATTACCATGCTGCAGAATGCGAAAGAATGCGAAGCAGACGGGCATGAATGGGTGTGTGTACATGTATACATAAATTCTTGAAGTATTCGCTAGTTGTGACATCCAATTGCGCAGTTACATATAACTTTGGTTTTTTCTTAACCGATCTTAATGAAATTTTCTACAAAAGTCAATTCCATTTAAGTTGGGTTATCCACTTGATTTTTAGCTCTGCGGTGATAGCGGGGAGGTGGCGTATAAAATAAAAGATACTTGACATATATATAATTTTATAGAAGCAACATATCATGTTTGGTGACTCTAGCTCTTATTTTTTACCCAATTTGCTCGAAAAACAAGATGTCGATATCGATTTTTATCAAGGGAGTGACTTATCGATTATCGGAAACAAACTCGATCTGCGCAGGCACAAGGAGGACCTATATCCAAAATGTCTCTAGCTCTTATAGTTTCTGAGATCCTTGAATTCATACATACGGGCAGACGGAGAGACGGACGGACGGACAGACAGACAGACGGGCATGGCTAGATTGATTCGGCTATTGATGCTGATCAACAGTATATATACTTTGTGGGGTCGGAGATGCTTCCTTCTGCCTGTTACCTACATTTGCATTTTGCACAAATACAATATACCCTTTTTACCCATTTTTAATGGGTTCAGGGTATAAAAAAAGAGGGGAGCGAGTAAACGTTGTAACAAATGCGTGCATACATAGCTCTCTGGGTGGATGCGGTAAGGGCGATCATAATGTGTATATATATATAAACGCATAAGTGGGTATCACTGTGGCACAAGTTAACAAAAATCGAAACTTTTAATTTTTTATTTATTTGGCAGACGCAATAATCTTTGGGGCTATTCCTTCTCTGTTCGCACTTTCGGAAATTTTCTTAATATTACTTGGCGTAAGTACTACTAGCGAATTAATCCCGGCCTTGCCCGTGGCACGAATAAAATAAATGTTCTTAAAAAGCTTTGAAAATGATTTCGAAACTGATCGGACGGTACACAAACAACTTTCATACAATCGTTTTCCGCCAATTTACCACTGTTGCGGGTAGAATTTCTCAAATCGTTGAAACACGCATTCATTAAGTGTTTACGTAAAGCTTTAAAAATAAGTTTGAAACAAATCGGCCACCACTGAAAATTTCGCCCAAAACATTTTTGAGCCGCATCTCTACCGAAGCAGTTTAGATTTTGCGAAAAATGTGAAACACGTATCAAATGATTTTTCATATAGATCCTTGAAAATGAATCTGAGCACGAAACGTAGTCCACCAAATCTTTGACCCCCATTTCCACCAAGGAGGAATAAATGTTTGGAAAAGTGTGAAAGACCACTCAAATGAATTTCAACCAAGAACTTTGAAATTGAGTTCGATGCCGATCGGATGGTAAGCAAAAGAGTTTCATACAAAGGTTTTTCTCGATTTTTCCATACTTGCAGGTTGAGCTTCCCGAATCCCCGTCTTAACGTGCACCTTCATCACATAAGGTAACTAAAGTGAAAATTTCAACATCCTAGCTCTTACGGTTTGGGCTGTGCGTTGATCACCAATCAGTCAGTTAGTCAGTCAAGATAAACAATTTTATATATAAAGTAAGACTGCTGAGAGTGGCAGCCGAACGCCGGCCTCAAAAGCCGAATATTCAGTATGAAGCTGCATTTCGCTCAGCGCACGACATCGCTGCGGCTGATACTTTTTCTAAATATATGTATGCCATTTTTAAATCCTGCAGCCCAAATGCTTACATATGTGTTTATGCATGTGAGGAGTGTGCCTCGCTCTTACTTATTGCTCATTGCGCACTTGTGTGCATCTCTCTCCCTGCATAGCTTCCCACAAAACATCGAGATCCACGTGTCAATATATTCATAAAAAGATCACTTGGATTTTTTTTGCATATCAAAGTGCAAACGAGCGACAAGTGCTATCCTCCTGTTTCATTCAAGCCCACCGCAGGCATCACTTGTGCGCACATCCACACAACACAAACATATGTTTGTTTGTAGATCTCGGGGTTTTGTGGGAAGCTATGCAGGAAGAAAGAGATGCGAGCAATGAGCAATAAGTGAGAGCGATAAAAATGCCCTTTAGTATATCTATGCATTGTATGGTTATATAAGAAACAAATTTAAATGGCCTATGTGTAAAAAAAATTATAATTGATGTTAACTTTGCAATAATTGGGATCATTTAAATAAATTAAACAACATAGAAATTGTGATGTATAAGGATATGTGTAATAATATTTTATATGACTTTAATTGAACATTTCCATAAGGGACAATACTGACCCCGTATCGTTTTTAAGAAATGCCTTGGGTTGTGCATATTCCATATATAATGTTGGAGAATTGGTAAAATGGTTCAGAAACACTGCAATAAATTTTCATTCTCCAAAAGTTAATAATATAGTGGATTTACTAGTTTTTTAAATATTGCCATCAACATTTTTTTAATGGACAATATATGAAAGAAAATAACGAAGCTGTCAATAATCCAAATGTGCTATCCATTGCTGCAAAATGTTAATTTAAACTAAAATATTTAGAAAAAATAACAACTTGTATCACAATATAAGGGAAATTTCGGTACATCAAATATTTATTTGAATCCAGAAATGCTGGGCCTACAATCAAGAAATATAAATCGAAAACTAAAAAACGATTCGATGATATGTCTAACAAACGAAAACTTACCAAAAATGATTTTTCTAGAATTTTAAAAATCCATGAAAAATATCAAGAGGGATCAATATGTCATGATTATTACTACACACTCTCAGAAGATAGGACTGCTTTTAAAATGGAAGAAAAATATAAAAGAAATTTGTCCATTTTAAATCAACATACTGAGTTTAACATTAATATTTTGCTTAATGGATTGAGTTCTGTCTTATCTTTTTGTCATATGGGAAAAGTATCGGCGGTAGAGTCGGGCACGCAATGGCGCCCAATTAAGTGAAGAGTGGCAACGCCCATCTTGCGATCCACTGTGCTGAGAGGGGAAACACAATATACCGATCGTGATTGGGCACCCGATTCGCTCATAGAGAGATTCAGAAAAGAGCGGATCGCGCGCCCTTGGTAATGCCCTTTGCTTTCATCTGGGCCGTTGACCTAAAATTGCAGCAAGGCATATAGGCAGCACTTTCGGCACTTATGATGTTGCTGCACAAATGTACAGAATGCCAGAAGTTCGATTTTGTGAGCGGTCAACGACGGGCGTACCGTGCTCGAAAATGCATTAAAAGTTTTTCCATTATTTATGCCGGCCCCGTATGAAGGTACTCGAGGAAAAGATTCTAGTCGGCCAACCAATCCGATATGTACTATAAACGTGAAAGAAAGGCTATCTTCGGCACGCCGAAGATCTAATACCCTTGCAGACCCAACCTTTTCATAATGCTTATAGTGCTTTGCCCGTATCTAAGAAGCACAGGGAAAATAGTTAATGTCGAGTTTGGTCAAGATATCTTGATATCTATGGCAGCTATAATATATAGTGGTCCGATCTTAATAGGATTTTGCATATACATGAGGAGCTTAGTAAATCTAATAATTGCCGAGTTTGGTCAAGAACAAAAAGTTTTTTCATGCAAAAACTTAATTATCGGCCTATCGTTCCTACGGCAGCTATATGATATAGTGGTCCGATCTTAAAACGATTTTGCATATATATGAGGAGCTTAGTAAAACTAATAAATGCCGAGTTTGTTCAAGATATCTTGATAAACAAAATGTTTTTTTATACAAAAACTTAATTTTCGACCGATCGTTCCTATGGCAGCTATATGATATAGTGGTCAGATCCAGCTGGTTTTAACATATGTGCTGCGTGCAACAGAAAGAGGGAGTTCTGCAAAGTTTCATTAAGATAGCTTTAAAACTGAGAGACTAGTTCGCATAGAAACAGACAGACGGACATAGCTCTATCGACTCGGCTGTTAATGCTGATCAAGAATATATATACATTATGTGGTCGAAGATGTCTCCTTCTATGCGTTACACATTTCACGACAAAATTATAATACCCTCTGCAAGGGTATAAAAAAGAATATAACGATGAATTGTTTTTGATGGTTCAATCATGAAACTTTAATTAAAACAATGTGACCAGGTATACAAAAATTAAAAACTGTAAACCTACATGCGACATGGGATGAATAAATAAAACACAAGCTAATAAATTAAAGAAACGGACAGCAGTTCCGGCAACGACTTCAGGCCGTTCAAGCAGCTCTCGGGCCAGAGAGGCCAGCAGGTTACCACAAAGGTCAGGTTTCGGCTGAGCGGAGCACGTCAGCCATACCCTCAGCGCACTTATCACCGACGCTATTCATAAGGATAGACAAGAAGCGGCCCACACCGTCCGTGTGAGTCAGTTCCATGCCATGACCAACGCAGACTCATATTTGAGACTCCTGAAAGAGAAAAGATGTTTGCCGTTATTAAATTTAGTTTTTTTTGGTTCATTACATAAATACTTACGACTAGTTTCATTTAAAAAAAAAATCCTAAAGTAAGAACAGTGAAGGAAGGGCTCCAAAGGGTTTCGCGTCTGCCAAATAAAAAATAAAGAAACAATTCGATTTTTGTTAACTTGTTCCTAATTATTTAATACATTATCAAAATTTAATGCTAATAGCCTAGTTAGAGTTCACAATTTTCTAAAAGTCCACGGACCGATAGATGTGTATTTGCACGTCCACCCAGCTATGCCCCTTTTCACAGCTAATTTTGTCAGTGACGCTACTAGAGCCTACAGCTAAGAAGAAGGGTGTTAGTAGAGAAAAATGTGTTATTAAGTAAAATTAAAAAGAATCTTAATTTGCTATGTTATTGAGGAAAATACAATAAATAGGAATAAAGAAAGTATGAATTTGTTAATAAAGTAAATAAATATATTATAGATATTTAGAGTGTTAAGTAGATAGGATAAAGAGATAGTAATCGGAACTCACTGACTCGATGGAAGAAAATGTATGGCCTGTCCGGCAAACTATGCCCATGCTCATAGTTGGGAATGGTCCGTGAGTTTCCGATGGTATCCTGAAAGCAACGATTTTATAAGGGGTAGAGAAAGTTCGGTAGAAAAAACGTGACTCAAACTATTGTAATTTTTACATTAAACGCGTAAAGGATTGTCCATAGCGTATTTTGTTGTGCACGTAGAAAGAATGATTCCCGATAATTCCTGGTAGGTCTAGGTGGAACAGAGAATTGAAGACGCCTAAGCAGAAAAGGAGAATCTACATCGCCAACAATCAACTTATTCAGGAAGATAACACCGAGGTCCTACTGTTGATTAAAGATAGAAGATTAAGAAGAAGCAGCCTGCTGGAGTAGGATGGCAATCGAAGTTAAGATTCCCAATTTTAACCTCGTAAGGCAAAAAGCAGAATTCTTCTTCTGAACTGATTCAATACGATCCAGACTATTGTTATACTGCGGAGACCAGGTGGAAGAGCAGTAATCAAGAATAGGGCAAACAAGAGAGATGTACAGAAGCTTCGTTATAAAAAGATCGTTAAACTCTTTAGACCATCGTTAAATGACTCCAAGTACATCTTTTGCCTAATTTACGATCGTAGCTATATGAAGCTTGAAACAGAGTTTAGAATCAGAAAGAACGCCTAGATCCTTAACTGTCAGTATACGTTTGCAAAGGGGTATTGTTGATTGTATAACTGCCAAGATAAGGTGTTCTTCAATTAAATGTCATAAACATACACTTTGAACAATTCAGATGCAATTGATTCGCCGAACACCAAAGTTGCATAGCGTTTAAATCGTCTTGTAGACGAGAATGATGTAGTAAGTAAGTAAGTAAGTGTAAGTTTGACATCGTCCGCATACATAAGTACACGGGCATGTGATATAACAGAGGGGAGATCTTTTATGAAAAGAGTACAGAGTAAAGGTCCAAGAAGAAAAAGGGAGCCTGTTTAGAGGTAGTCAGCATCAGCATTACTCTTACATTAGGCAATTGCTTTGCAGAGCGAGTATTATATGATAAAATTAGAATACTGCTCTTATCAGTTGCAAGGTCGTTGTTTTGGCTGCGTAGCCAGACAACAACCTCCTTTATCTCTTTTTGAGGATGCATATCATCCAACTTAAGAGGTTGCAATGTTTGATTGTAATCCTCTCGTTTCGTGCTCATCAGCGGACACTAAGCCCCGACGTTGCTTTCGCAAAATAAACTATTCATTGCTTAATCAATGTATTCATGTAACCGATTGGTCGTTTTTATATGACTCGGTTCATAAGAAATCTGCTATTAATTTTCTTATAACACCCTAAACTCCCTCTTAGATATGTGTACTCCCAAGTCATATCCCTCAACAAACTTCAAATCCACTATGGTACGCTCCCACATTATTAAACGTAAAAAATATAAAATCTTAACATTTTAAAAAGTTTTATAAGTCTGGTTTGTTAAATAATCTGCACAATGATGAATCCAGCGATCTGTTCGGAGTTGCCCATGCTCTTTATCGCGCGAACATGTGCGTTGAATTGGTCGGATAACTCCCTTAGCGACACGGCCGATCCACCTGCCACCCTCTTGAGCCCCAATATCTCAAGTATGTGTGCCTTAAAAACCAAACGTCTATTTTTTTTAACCTTTTCTCCAATAAATTAAGTGCTATAGCATAATTATCGTTTGTTATTTCCAATGATCGAATCGCGTGCAGCGCTGAATCCTTCAGGCACGATCGAAGTTGCTGCAGCTTTTCGATATCTGCTAAATAAGGATGATTTTCTATGACGGCTGTGAACATTCTGTGTAACCACCACTGAACGTAGGCAACTTTATTGAGGGTAGTGTCGGCGGTGCCTTAGCTCTAACTGTCTGCGAGGGCAGCACAGATTGGTCACGAAATGTTGAGCAGGGCAATATTGAGATACGTTTCACAATTTCACTCTGAACCGAAATTTCCATAGAAACTGCTAACTTGTTGAAGTCCTAACGCAATTGGTTACCGATTTCATCAAAGTCTAGTTCTTCGAGGCTAGTGTGAGTAATATCAAATGAGGTCTGAAGCCGCTCAATCAGCCTAACACTAAGACCGCACTGACCAATTGCTCTAAGTGGCGAATTATTTAGAGCATTTCGAAGTGTTTGCAAACTGTCATAAGTGGCGAATTAGTTAGAGCATTTCGAAGTGTTTGCAAACTGTCATAAATTGAAATGGCTTTGCGCTTCAGAAAAGTCACCCTGTTTGCAGAGGGCATTGCACTAGAGGCATTATTTTAGGTTGCCATTAGCAGCGTTGATAGAAAGCGTGTGCGAAACTAGTTGAGTAACTAACAACGGTGATCGCTAGTACATGCAAACCGTTCAAAAAACAATAGTTGTAACGAAGCAACGGCACGAATAAGCAAAGACTTTAAGCGACCGAAAGAGTAGGCAAAGCGACGGCGATCGCTTATATGTATGTAAAGTGCTCAAAACGAAATGTCAGGTGGTGTCTTTTAAGATTATTGCTTTAATGTAAAGCAAATAATATTACAACAACAAAAATCGGGGTCACCAAAATGTTGCGCTATTAAGATTTTTCACAAGCCAAGTGGGAAGAAAGGCTATTACAAAAAAACGCTCCGGCACTTTGATACCTTGTCGTGCCTTTTTGGATTCCGGTTCTTAGCTTCACCTTATAACGTAGCGCCTTGCTCAACAGCTTCAGCTAAAGAAGCACAAGTCCTCAGCCTTTGTCTCTGGTCTAGGAGATTCTTGTTTTGAAACAGAATGAAACACGGTCACAATACAGTCTCAAGACTCTGAGTACTCAACATGCCTCACAGCTCTGGTAGCGCCGCACATAACTGATAGTCAACCGAGTTTTACTATCAACACGACGAATTGGAACATTCCCGATAACATAAAACTTGCAGATCCGTCTTTCTTTAAACCCTAGATAAGGCTTCTCCCAGGACTACCGTGTCTTCAAAAAACACGGCTTGGTTGGGTAGTTTCTGGAGGCGGACCGCGCTTCAGTGGCTCTACGTTAATAGCAAAGCATACTGCGGGCAAACTTGAGTCAAGTTCTGAATAACGTGCTGATGAATTGGTGCAACAATTTTGGAAGATAGAATCCTGCTTGGAAATAACACCTACCACTTCAAAGGAAGAAAATATTTGTGAAGAACATTTCGTAAAGATATCATATCAGATTACCTTGTGGCAAATATTCAGTTCGTTTACCCTTCAAGCGAGGTTTCGAATGTCTGGGGACGTAATACCAACAAGCCTTTCGTCGGTTCCTGACCCTGGAACGCAAGCTACAAAAACGTCCAGATCTGAAGATTCAATATTCATACATTTTAAAAATATACTTGGATCTTGGTCATATGTCGCCTGTTGCTACAGAGTCTATAGGAATTTGTCAATACTTTCTTCCTCATCACTGTGTCTTTAAAGAAGACAGTTCAACGACAAAGTTGCGAGCAGCTACCTCGTCAGGTTATTCATTAAATGAACAATAGTTGGCTGGACCTGTTATTCAAAGCTCGCTGTTTCATATCCTTCTTCGCTTTCGTATTTTCCCGATCGCCCTATCAGGTGATGTTAGAAAAATGTATCGCTGCGTACGCGTTTCAGCACCGGACGATTTTCTCCAATGCATTCTATGGCGAGACTCGCCAGAACAGGATGGGACTCAGCATCGGATCGGTTGCTGTTTTCTGTTTCGTCCATTCAGCAGAGATCCAAACCATCCAAAAGATCAATACTATCGACCATAGCTCGCTTGTATGACCCGCTTGGACTCAAGGGCCGGTAATCGCCAAGGCTAAAATCTTTTTGCAGCAGATCTGGAAGGAGAAGCTTGAGTGGGACTAGAGCTAGCAATCATCACTAGCAACAGCTTGGCATGACCTTTGTTGCAGTTTTGAGATGGTACAGTTTCTTAAATTTCCTCGTCTCGTGTCAATACCTGCAGCAGAGTGAGAAGTTCACGGTTTCTGCGACGCCAGCATCGAAGCATATAGGGCCTGTGTCTACGTCCTTTCTCGACAAACATCAACCAGTTGTCAGCTGTTGTGTACCAAATCGCTCCTCTGAAAACAATCACAGTTCCAAAGCTAGAGCTCTGTGGCGCTCTAATTTCATGCGTGAGATATCTAAAAGGAATCTCTTGGATGGAAAATTCTACTGTTGGTCGGATTCTTCTGTATGCCTTTCCTGGATAAGGACCGAGCCTTGAAAGCTCAATGTGTTTGTGGCTAATCGCGGCACAGCAGTTCAAGAGCTAACTAATGGCATGGAATGGCGTTACGTGCCTACTTCACTCAACCCGGCAGATATACTCTCGAGAGGATCTACGCCCAGTAAATTAGATCAATCGTCTTCGTGGTTCAACGGCCCAAAATTTCTAGTTAAAAACATATTGGACTGGCCTGTTTCTTGCTTGTCAGGAAGGACAGAACTCGAACTTAGAAAAAAGGTCCTTATTGCGTCATCTACCTTCGTTGATATAACTGCCACTTGTAAATACGTCAACTCATTTGATACAATGCAGCGTATATTCGGATGTATTTATAAATTCATACACAGAACAGGCATCCTGAACTAACAGTGTGTGATATACAACATGGGACCCAACTCTTACTAAGGCTCGTCCAGAGAGCACACCTGTGTGAAGAGATCAAATGATTGCAATCGAGAAGAATTGTTAAATCATCTAGTTGTATCGCATCACTTAACCCTTTTTTTTAATGGCATTCTTAGAGTTGATGGGTGCTTGAAAAACTCTTCGCTGGATTTCGACGCTCGTCATTCAATAACTCTCCCGTGTCACCATCCCATCACAGATTTAGTCATCACACGGTTTCACAATCGGGACTTACACGGGCACTTCTTGCTCATATTCGGTTGCAGTATTGGCCGATTGGTGGAAGGAGTACCGTGTCGAAGGTGGTTGAAAAATGTGTGAGATGCTTTCGTGCCAATCCTCGATTAGTAGAGCATATAATGGCTGATCTGCCCAAAGAACGTTTGACTGCTTGTCGAGTCTTTGAAGTCTCTGGCGTTGACTATTGTAGACCATTTTTGTATAAGCCAGACGTACGAAATAAATCTCCAGTCAAATGTTACATGGCTGTCTTCGTCAGCTTCGCGACTAAAGCGGTTCACCTGAAACTGGTCAAGGATCTATCGACAGCTTCTTTCTTGAATGCGCTTAAGAGGTTTATATCGAATCGAGGCAGGCCATCTCAGATATAGTCGGATAACGCTACCAACTTTATCAGCGCCAAGAACGAGCTTCTTGATCTCAAGCGTATATTCATCAGTCGCAATCATATTGATTCAGTGCATAAATTTGGAATGGCTGATTCCATTGATTGGAAATTTATCCTCGTTCACCGCCTTTTTGGCGGCCCTTGGGAATCAGCAGTGTGTTCTCAACTACGAAGAGTTCCGCACCCTAGTCTATCATATATAATTTATTCCAGGCTATTGTTTCCTCTTTCAGAAGGTCTAGCAGATTTACATGTGCTCACTCCAGCTCATTTCTTGATTGGTTGACCCAGCTCATCGTTCGTCGAGCCTGATGTGACGCACCTTCAATTCAATCGTCTGGATGGCTGGCAACGCGTAACATACCTACAACAACTGTTTGGGTCTCGCTGGCGTGAAGAATACTTAACACCATGCCTTCCAACGGGGGGAGAATGTCTGGCTACGCAGCCAAAACAACTGGGGCGACCTCGCAACTGATAAGAGAAGCATCTTAATTTTATCTTATAAGACTCGCTCTGCAAAGCAATTGCCTAAATTTCGCTCTTACGATTACATTTACATTAAGCTGCTGCTCTTCGCTGTAACGATCGTTCCATTCCCCTAGCTTTGCTTATGCGAAGGCTTCGATGCTGCGCATCGAGTTAGTTAAGTTCGTTCGCTTCATGCATTTGGTACACATCGGCACTTGCAGTACTCAAAATTGTATTAACAATTGTCGCTTCGCTAAAGTTGGCACGTACCAATTCGGGTTCGCCTGCCTATAAAAACTATTGTTCTTAAATAATAAGCACAGACCAATTCGGGTCTGCCTGCTTTTCGTAACTTTTAAGAAATATAGAAACAAAGTGGAACACAAGAAATAAAATCAGGATTATTACTTTAATTGGTGAAAGCTATTGAAAGCTATAAAGCTCAATAGAGGAACAGTAGTTAACAATTACAAGGTCAAGTGTTCTATTTAAATGATTAGAAATTGAATTGTTTTGAAACAACGAAATATCAAGCATGCAATCTATGAAGTCATGCTGTGCTGAGTGTACTTCTTAATTTTCGGCATTTTTTCGGCAAATTAAAATCGCCCAACACCATAAATAGGTCATTATCACGCTTGTGTGAAGAAACTTCTTTAATACAAGTATGTTTTATATAAACTTGAATATCAAAAGAAGGAGGAACATAAGAGTTTGTAATATAGGTATTTCGTGTAGGAAAAGACACGTTAACTGAGACAATCTCTGCGTCAGTGGGCGTACTAAAACAGAAAAGTTCAAACTGGAGAGTGGCTTTCACGGCAATTAATACCCCTCCACCTCGAGTCGGCCGATAATTTCTATGCAAAGTATAATTTGGTCGAAAAAATCTCAAAATCAGATATGGTTGAATTTAACCATGTTTCAGTAAATGCAATTATATCCGAATCGAAGGCAGTGCAAGCCATGAAAAGATTTTTAAGTTGGAAGTGTGACCTATGACATTCTGATAGTGAATAGCGACTTGGTCAGAATACGAAGTTACTTTTTTGAGGCAGAAACAGTACCTTGTATTAAAAGGACTGGAAGGGTGAGGAGCTGATGGAACTGAAGGTAAAATTTGAGTTGGTGGGGACAAAAGGCACCGAGATTGCTTTTAACAATCTGGGCTATATTGCACGCAGGTCTACCTTAGCGACCAGAGGCTGAAGCTGTGGAGACTCGAATTTGTATTTGCTAAGCAACTCAAAACTCGAATCAAAATTACTTGAGAGCTGTTTAAGTTTTTAGAATTGATTTCTCACAGAATCATACATTCTGAAAAATCAATTTGCTTGTCGATGCATTCTGGGCACGACCAACGCAAGCCGCCATAGCCCTTCTTGGCAATTGCAGCGATCTTATCGCAATCACGCCCGGTGAAACCTGCACATTTAGCATGTATCATATGCTGGCTGTATGAGCAATTAACAAATTTCGGCAGTGCAGAATCATCACCTTGCTTGAACGTGCAAGGTTTCTTACAGCACGACATATTTTCTACCAGCGTTAAAAGATAAGCAGAACTTGCGAGAGCGCAGAGCGAAACGAAACACGGTGCACAAAAGTAGAGCAAGTAGACGCTCAAGAAACAATTCGTACACTAACAAATTTTTTGGAGCGAAAAGCAACATCAAAAATTTATGAGATCGCGATGCAAAAGCAGAAATATGCAGCAGCGAACACAAGCACAAACAAGTGTACGCACTGGGGAGAACCAAAGCAAAAGAATCAAAACAGTCCATGAAACTTCTTGAAAACTTCTTGAAAGTCTTTCTTTGTGTCGAGTCAGCTGCTAAAGAGCTGCACACACACCAACAACGCTATGCACGGGCCACACTCAGCGAGGAAAAGTAAGAATCACTCTCTGTCTCTCTCTTACCGACTCTGACTGATTCGAATTCACCACACAAGACTAGGATAACTTTTGCTCTTCTCTTCTTTATTTTTTTGCGTACATATTCACAACTTACAATATTCTGGTGGTCTCTGATTATAATTACTAATTATTTCTCCCTTTGGACATATGTATGTTACATACATACATATGTGATTATGCATATGCAGAGTGCGCCTCGCTCTCACTAATTGGATTGCGAACTTGTGTGCATCTCTTTCTCAGTGCTCTTTCATTATGATATGTACCGTTTTACTGTTTGTGTGCATGTGGGCGCAAAAGAAAATTTGGCACGCTTGAGTAAATTTAATCAAAAGGCCTAATACGATATCCTGTAGTGGGACCGAGATAAAAAACAGCGATGCCGTTTTATTGCATATATTATAATACAAAGCTGTTTCCTGTAGTGTGAGCGAATAAAATGCAGCGATACTCTTTTACCACAGAAGTCATATGTATTTCTTACTCTCTTGCTGTCTGAGCATGCGGGCGTGTGTCAAACGCGAACCAAAACGACTTTGGACCAGTCGCGTATAAGGTTCGTGGTCCCATTCGTTTACTCTAGTGTTCCAGTCTATATCTTGTATGGTTAGTGGTTCAAGGGTATGTACCCAAAAAATTCCTATTATACATTTTTCTACTTCTATAACTGGTTACATGTCGATCAACTTACAAACAATAACGCCCAGCTAAACCGCACAAATGAGGTCTAAAAATGTTTACGCGTGCTGGAACATCTGGATTAATATATGATTTTACACTGTTTGTTGGTGAAGGCACCTGCTGTCACATGGATTGGGATATCTTCATATGTAGTTTTATATTTGGCAAAAGGCCTTCCTTAACATAAAAACTTCAAGCTAACTGGCTTACAACAGTAAGCTTTCTGATTTCTTTGTAGGAAATATTTTTTACAGGTACTGTTCATAAAAATCGTATATCGGTACTGTCAGATGCAGAAGTAGGGGGATCCTTCGATTGAAAATGTTAAATCAATTATAATAATGTATGTGTCTGGTTACGCAGCCAAAACAACTGAAGCGACCTCGCAACTGATAAGAGCAGCATCTTAATTTTATCTTATAATACTCGCTCTGCAAAGCAAGTGCCTAAATTTCGCTCTTAAGAATTCATTTACATAGAGCTGCCGCTCTTCGCTGTAACGATCGTTTTATTGCCCTAGCTTTACTTATGCTGCGCATCGAGTTAGGTAAGTCAGTTCGCTTCATGCATTTGGTACGCATCGGCCACTTGCATTACTAAAAATTATAACTAATAATTGTCTCTTCGCTAAAATTGGCACGTACTAATTCGGGTTCGCTTGCCTATATATAAACTATTGTTCTTAAATAATAAGCACAGACCAATTCGGGTCTGCCTGCTTCTCGTAACTTTAAGAAATATAAAACAATTTTGAACACAAAAAATAACTGGTTAATTATTTCTATTTGTGAAAGCTATTGAAAAAGCTCAATAGCGCAACATTTTGGTGTCCCCGACGTGATCTTATTTTTGTTGTTGTAAGATTATTTGCTTTACATTAAAGCAATAATCTTAAAAGACACCACCTGGCATTTCGTTTTGTGCACTTTATATACATACATACTTATCGCTGTCGCTTTGCCTACTCTCTCGGTCGCTTAAAGTCTTTGCTCATTCGTGCGGTACTTATGTAAAACCTAATGCCGTTGCTTCATTACATAGCTTGACACTTGCGTTCGCCGAAGTTCTTATTGTACAAATATTGTTTTTTGAACGGTTTGCATGTACTAGCGATCACCGTTGTTAGTTACTCAGCTAGTTTCGCACGCGCTTTCTATCACGGTTCTAATGGCAACCGAAAATAATGCCTCTAGTGCAGTGCCCTCTGCAAACAGGGTGACCTTTCTGAAGCGAAAAGCCATTTCAATTTATGAAAGTTTGCAAACACTTCGAAATGCTCTAACTAATTCGCCACTTAGTGCAATTGATGAGTGCGGTCTTAGTGTTAAGCTGAAGCAAATCGAGCGGCTTCAGACCTCATTTGATATTACTCACACTAAATCGGTAATCGGTAACCAATTGCGTGAGGACTTCGACGAGTTAGCAGTTTCTATGGAAAATTCGGTTCGGAGTGAAATTGTGAAACGTGTCTCAATATTGCCCTGCTCAACATTTCGCGACCAATCTGTGCTGTCCTCGCAGACAGTTAGAGCTAAGGCACCGCCAACACCACCCCTTAAAAAAGTTGCCTACGTTCAGTGGTGGTTACACAGAATGGGCCGACTTTTATTCTATGTTCACAACAGTCATAGAAAATCATCCTGATCTAGCAGATATCGAAAAGCTGCAGCAACTTCGTTCGTGCCTGAAGGATACAGCGCTGCACGCGATTCGATCATTGGAAATAACAAACGATAATTATGCTATAGCACTTAATTTATTGGAGAAAAGGTTAAAAAATAGACGTTTGGTTTTTAAGGCACACATACTTGAGATATTGGGGCTCAAGAGGGTGGCAGGTGGATCGGCCGTGTCGCTAAGGGAGTTATCCGACCAATTCAACGCACATGTTCGCGCGATAAAGAGCATGGGCAACTCCGAACAGATCGCTGGATTCATCATTGTGCAGATTATTTTACAAAAGCTGCACCCAATATCACAAGCCAAATGGGAAGAAAGGCTAGAGGATTCGTCGTTCGTCAACTTAATACCATCGTGGGAGCATATGGCTACGTTTCTGGAGCAGAGATGCCGAACAATGGAAACCGTAAATTTTGCTATGGCAAGCTATGCCCCTAGCCATCAGGTGGGAAAAACTAGAGCAATTAACACCAGTAGATCGTCATTTATCGCCACTAACCACGACGCCCCTGTCTGCGTCTTTTTTGACAGCCCTGGTCACAGTATATATAATTGTTCTCGATTTGGAAATTTGACCCCTGCATTTCGGCTTAGGGAGGCAAAACGAGTTGCATTGTGCTTGAATTGCCTAAAGAAATTGCGATCATGCAGCTCTGGATGCTGTCGGACCTGCGGGGCGAAACATCATTCTCTGCTGCATTTAAACAATTCCGTATTTCCGTCTGGTCAGCTGACTGAGCCTGCAAATTCATCGCCGATAGTCCATGCCTCTTTCGCTAAGTCATCGCCATCTACCTCCACATCTCTTGTTGCCCAGTATTTTAGTAGTGATGTTGTCGTCTTGGCTACGGTTTTGATCTTTGTTAAAAATCGCTCCGGCACTTTGATACCTTGTCGTGCCCTTTTGGATTCTGGTTCTCAGCTTCACCTTATAACGTCGCGCCTTGCTCAACAGATTCAGCTAAAGAAGCACAAGTCCTCAGCCATTGTCTCTGGTCTAGGAGATTCTCGTCTTGAAACAGAAGGAAACACGGTCACCATCACAATACAGTCTCAAGTCTCTGAATACTCAACATGCCTTACAGCTCTGGTAGCGCCTAACATAACTGATAGTCAACCGAGTTTTACTATCAACACGACGAATTGGAACATTCCCGATAACATAAAACTTGCAGATCCGTCTTTCTTTAAACCTCAACGCGTGGAGTTGCTACTTGGAGCTAGCCTGTTTTACGACCTTCTCAGCGTCGGCCAGATAAGGCTTCTCCCAGGACTACCGTGTCTTCAAAAAACACGGCTTGGTTGGGTAGTTTCTGGAGGCGGACCGCGCTTGAGTGGTTCTATGTTAATGGCAAAGCATACTGCGGGCAAACTTGAGTCAAGTTCTGAAGAACGTGCTGATGAATTGGTTCGAAGATTTTGGGAGATAGAATCCTGTTTGGAAAGTACACCTACCACTTCAAAGGAAGAAAACATCTCTGAAGAACATTTCGTAAAGACTCATATCAGACGGTCTAGTGGCGAATATTCAGTTCATTTACCCTTCAAGCGAAGTTTGGAATGTCTGGGGACGTCATACCAACAAGCCTTTCGTCGGTTCCTGACCCTGGAACGCAAACTACAAAATCGTCCAGATCTGAAGATTCAATATTCAAACTTTCTAAAGGAATATTTGGATCTTGGTCATATGTCGCCTGTTGCTCCAGACTCTATAGGACTTTGTCAATACTTTCTTCCTCATCACTGTGTCTTTAAAGAAGACAGTTCAACGACAAAATTGCGAGTCGTTTTCGACGGCTCAGCAGCTACCTCGTTAGGTTATTCATTAAATGAACTATTGATGGCGGGACCTGTTATTCAAAGCTCGCTGTTTCATATCCTTCTTCGCTTTCGTATTTTCCCGATCGCCCTAGCAGGAGATATTGGAAGCAGCACCGGATGATTTTCTCCAATGCATTCTGTGGCGAGACTCGCCAGAACAGGATATAAAGATTTTTAAGCTGGATACAGTTACATACGGAACAAAGCCAGCTTCATTCCTCTCTATCCGTGCTATGCATCAGCTGTCTATGGATGAGGAAACCAATTTTCCAATTGGATCTCGGATTTTGCGGCGTGACTTCTACGTTGATGACCTCATTTCAGGGGGTGATTCAATTCAAGAAGCAAAGGATCTTCTTAATCAGACGGCTGGAATCTTGGCAAGTGGGGGCTTCAAGTTGCGAAAGTGGTGCTCAAACAATTCTGCTGTACTGAAAGGGATACCCGTAGAGGACAGAGAATCTTCCCTAAAGTTTGATGATGGTAGCTCTTGGACTCGCTTGGGACTCAGCGTCGGATCGATTGTTGTTTTCGTTTTCGTCCATTCAGCAGAGATCTAAACCATCCAAAAGGTCAATACTATCGACCATAGCTCGCTTGTATGACCCGCTTGGACTCATAGGGCCGGTAATTGCCAAGGATAAAATCTTTATGCAGCAGATCTGGAAGGAGAAGCTTGAGTGGGACGAGAGCTAGCCATCATCACTGGCAACAGCTTGGCATGATCTTTGCTGCAGTTTTGAGAAGGCACAGTTTCTTTCTTTCTTTCCTCGTCTCGTGTCAATACCTGCAGCAGAGTTAGAAGTTCACGGTTTCTGCGACGCCAGCATCGAAGCATATTTATAAATTCATACACAGAAGCAGGCATCCTGGACTAACAATGTCTGATGTACAACATGGGACCCAACTCTTACTAAGGCTCGTCCAGAGAGCACACCTGTGGGAAGAGATCAAATCATTGCAATCGAGAAGAGGTGTTAAACCGTCCAGTTGTATCGCATCACTTAACCCTTTTTTGGATGATTTTGGAATTCTTAGAGTTGATGGGCGCTTGAAAAACTCTTCGCTGGATTTCGACTCTCGCTATCCAATAATTCTCCCGTCTCACCACCCCATCACAAACTCAGTCATCACACGGTTTCACAATCGGGACTTACACGCTGGTCCACGGGCACTTCTTGCTCATATTCGGTTGCAGTATTGGCCGATTGGTGGAAGGAAGACCGTATCCAAGGTGGTTGGAAAATGTGTGAGATGCTTTCGTGCCAAGCCTCGATTAATAGAGCATATAATGGGTGATCTGCCTAAAGAACGTTTGACTGCTTGTCGAGCCTTTGAAGTCTCTGGTGTTGACTATTGTGGACCATTTTTGTATAAGCCAGACGTACGAAATAAATCTCCAGTCAAATGTTACATGGCTGTCTTCGTCTGCTTCGCGACTAAAGCGGTTCACCTGAAACTGGTCAAGGATGTGTCGACAGCTTCTTTCTTGAATGCGCTTAAGAGGTTTATATCGACTCGAGGCAGGCCATCTCAGATATGGTCGGATAACGCCACCAACTTTGTCGGCGCCAAAAACGAGCTTCTTGATCTCAAGCGTCTATTCATAAGTCGTAATCATATTGAGTCAGTACATAATTTTTGCATGGCTGATTCCATTGATTGAAAATTTATACCTCCTCGTTCACCGCATTTTGGCGGCCTTTGGGAAGCAGCAGTGAAGACAGCGAAACATCATTTTTATCGTGTTGTTGGATCTTGTGTTCTCAACTTCGAAGAGTTTCGCACCCTAGTCTGCCACATAGCTCACTCCAGCTCATTCCTTGATTGGTGGACCCAGCTCATTGTTCTTTGAACCTGATGTGACGCACCTTCAATTCAATCGTCTGGATGGTTGGCAACGCGTAACGTACCTCCAACAACTGTTTTGGTCTCGCTGGCGTGAAGAATACTTAACACTGCTTCAGCAGCGCTCCAAATGGCCTACTCCGAAACCAGGCCTATGCGTCAACGACATAGTCCTCGTAAAGGATGAAAATCTGCCGCCTCTAAGGTGGCCACTGGCGAGAATCACAGAGTTAACCGTGGGAAAGGATGGAGTCGCTCGAGTAGCCATTTTGCGCACCGCAACTGGAGAAACGAGAAGAGCTGCAAGCAAGCTATGCCTATTGCCCATCAGGGAATCTGTTGAAAGCCCATGCCTTCCAACGGGGGGAGAATGTCTGGTTACGCAGCCAAAACAACTGGAGCGACCTCGCAACTGATAAGAGCAGCATCTTAATTTTATCTTATAATACTCGCTCTGCAAAGCAAGTGCCTAAATTTCGCTCTTAAGAATTCATTTACATAGAGCTGCCGCTCTTCGCTGTAACGATCGTTTTATTGCCCTAGCTTTACTTATGCTGCGCATCGAGTTAGGTAAGTCAGTTCGCTTCATGCATTTGGTACGCATCGGCCACTTGCATTACTCAAAATTATAACTAATAATTGTCTCTTCGCTAAAATTGGCACGTACTAATTCGGGTTCGCTTGCCTATATATAAACTATTGTTCTTAAATAATAAGCACAGACCAATTCGGGTCTGCCTGCTTCTCGTAACTTTAAGAAATATAAAACAATTTTGAACACAAAAAATAACTGGTTAATTATTTCTATTTGTGAAAGCTATTGAAAAAGCTCAATAGCGCAACAGTATGTTTGAAGTTGTTTGACAATAAGCCAGTTCATCTTATATCTTCATGTACAGACCATCTACGTGTTCGAATGTGTAAGCATTGGAGCCTATAAAAAGGATTACATTGATGTTGCAAGGCCTGGGATTGTTACTTCGTACAATAAGAAATAGTCAAGGCCAATCACCGCTCAAGAAAATGGTATGCAAGAATTTTTATTGTTGCTTAGAAACATCAATTACAAATGCGTGACTGTTACCAATCACCGCTCAAGAAAATTGTACATAAGAATATTTTATTGTTTCTTAGGAACATCTATTACAAATGCGTGGCTGCTGTTCAGGAAACATTTACACTTGCTATACTAAAAATTTCGACTGGAAATTGTTGATGCACTTTTACAGTCTACTGCCTCTTCTTCAATTAAAAAAAAAAAGAGGTCGTCCATCGAATCTGGATAGGGATAGCCCGATGTCATCCATTGGGTGTACATCGACCAGTGTGTTCTTCGCAACAGACAAAAAAGTGCAAGTGGAACATTGGGTACTATTTGGCAAAAAAGGGGGTTGCAGGTTGTGCAATACAGGAACACTAATGTCCAAATGCCTTAAGTGTACGCTGCATCTCTTTTGTAATAAGAATAAAAACTTTTTGTCCTATCATACTTAATTTCTTTAATTTTGCAAAGAAAATTGCTTGCGGTTTTCATGGGAAATAAAATTTGTTTTGCCCAACGTTGCTTAACTTCCGGTAGCACCCAAGCGGATGGGCGTGGCTACTTGAAATTTTGGATAATTACTTCTAAAATAAATATAATTTGATTACCAGTTAAGACAAAATTTCCAAGCTACAGGAAAAAAATTTGGTTTGAAAGGGTTAATTCAAACGTATTTAATATGCATAAGGAAGCATCTTCGCATCAATAGCGGAGTCGATCTAGCCATATCCATATGGCTGTCCGTCTGTCCTTATGTAGGAACGCAAGATCTCAGAATCTTTAAGAGCTAGAGACTTGAAATTTGAATCGTAGCTCCCCAAGTATCCGCGCAGTACAGGTATACCGAGTTCACCGATAATCGATAGCTTTCCCGGTTCCAAGTAATCGATGAGAATTGTTATCGAAATCCAATGTTTTTAGAGCTAGAGTAATCAAACTCGACATGTAGTTGAATAATAGCACTAACCATACAATGTATAAACATACCAAATGACACTTTTTATCGAAACAAGAAAAATCGAAACTAGGCGACCCCAATGGTACCTGCAACCATTTTAGTGTGCCCAGACAGAGTAAGACTGCTGAGAGTGGCAGCCGAACGCCGGGCTCAAAAGCCGAACGTTCAGTATGAAGCCGCATCTCGCTCAGCGCACAACGTCGCGGCTGATGATGCGTTTTCTTAATATATGTATGCCATTATTAAATCATATGCAGCCCAAAAAAATATATGTGATGCATGTGCCTCGCTCTCACTCATTGCTTCGCGCACTTGCATCCATCTCTTTCTCCCTGCAAAGTTTCCCACTAAACCCCGAGATCTACAAACATTCATACGTTTGTGTTGTGTGGATGTGCGCACAAGTAGATCCAAAAACTTCAAATCTTGTCAAATTTGCATCTATAAATATTTAATATTTCTTTAAGCGTAAGCGTAAGCTATATTTGGACTGACGCAAAGGGGCAGCAGTTTCTGTATATGTCTTTTGATTGGTCACTTTTTTTATGTACAAACAGTTTGTTGACTGTAGTCGAGTGGATCTGCAGATGGCGTGCTAATGGAATGATTGTTAGTATTGAATTGTGCGGATTGTGATAGAGTACATGCTGCTGATGGTTGCTATGCATAGGTTGTATTTTTGTAAATATGTCACCGTATAATATATAAATGTCATAATATCGTTTTGCTTCGGCATAATACAATTGTGCATGAGCGAATACAAGTCTTTTCCACTATCGAAAGGTGGCGCTCAGTAGACTTGTGTTTTTCTCTTGTGCTATTCTGCTATGCATAAGCAGCAATATCTACTGAATATCGCACTTGTTTTTGGGAAGTATGTTTGAGTTACATATATGTTTCGTTTTCCTAAAAATTCAATTAGTGTGTAAATGGTTTCATGGGCGATTTAATGTTTTTACATAGCCGTCTTTATTTTTATAAAATGCTGAAAGACAGACTATATAATGCATATAAAATGCAATCAATAATCGTTAACTAGCCCTTTACACTGTTCCTTTTTCGACGCTGTGTGCGATGCTGACTTGACGCACATGGTTTGTGTAGATTAGTTTAAATCGGAACTAAATAAAATGAACAGCAGATCAATTGAACATTGTTATTTGGACCAACGAGCTGTGAGTGTATAAATGAACTAAATAATCTTGCACGCGTTCAGCATTACGTGTCAAAAATCGTAAAAATGAAGACGAATTGGATTTTCTATGTAGTGATGATTATATCTTTAATCTTAAATTTGACAATAGCTGACGTAATAAATAAAAACTTGGAAAGAACTTTAGATATTACTTCACAACTCGTAAAGACAACATACAAATTAACAGTCGAAGAGACATCCGGAAAACCTATAAAGGATTATGAGTTTATTGTAAGAGAGCCAAACTTATCTTACATTTCTGTCAAAGATGGATTTAATAAAAAAGTGGAAATGGAAGAGAATCATGAAGATGGAAGCAACTTGTTAAAATTTAATCTAACTTTTTCCGAATTTTCTTCTAAGCAAACATTACTCATAGAAACAGTTTCGACTAAAAATATACTAGCATATCCATCACATATCAAACAAAATGATAAACAATTAGTCAAATTTGTGGGTAGTCTTTACCTTTATTCCAAATACCAAACATATGCGCAAAAAACCAACGTTATACTCAGTTCGTCAAATATATTATCACATACTCAAGCTAAGCCGTTTTTAGTATCGTCGAATAAAATATTTTTGGGACCGTATGAAAACATCGAAAGTAAGTTTTCTATATTCGCTTAATTTTAATGACTAATTTTTAATATTTATTAGGATTAGCAGATGAGGAGTTGGTTATTCACTATGAAAATCAATCGCCATTTTTGACAGTAAACACATTGGGTCGTACTATTGAAGTATCACATTGGGGTAATATTGCCGTTAAGGAGTCAATTCATATGACACACACCGGTGCTAAACTTAAAGGATCTTTTTCGCGATATGATTTTCAAAAGGATGGTCGTTCTGGACAATCAGCTGTTAAATCATATAAAACATATTTACCGGCATCCGCATTTGGTGTATACTATCGTGATACCAATGGTAACATTTCTACATCAAATATGAATTTATTACGGGACTCGGTTGAACTAGAATTACGGCCTAGATTTCCATTATTTGGGGGATGGAAAACACAATACATTCTTGGCTACAATGTACCGTCTTATGAGTATTTATTCAGCTCTGGCAACGAATATTTGCTAAAAATGCATCTTATTGACCATATTCACGACAATATGTCAATCGATGAAGCCGTTGTAACTATTATATTACCAGAAGGTTCATCAAATATTGAACTTGTAACACCATATAGCATAAAACGGCGTCAAAACGACTTGATTCATACCTATTTGGATACTGTGGGACGTCCTGTCGTTTCTTTCTCGCAACAAAATTTAGTGGAAAGTCACATTTCACAGTTCACTCTTAAATACAGATTTTCAAAGATATCACTGCTACAAGAACCATTTTTAGTTATTTTGTTTATTTACATTATATTTCTCTTTACTATTGCTCTGCTTCGGCTAGACTTTTCTCTTACATCTCATTTCCATAAAGATTAAAAATAATTCTTTATAAGACATTAATATCAAATATGTTCTTTTATTTACGAAAATCAAATAAAAAGCAAAACATTTACATTAACTTGTTTGTTTACTATACCCTTGTAGTTTACCATCGTTTGTCATAAAATGTGTAACTTATAAACTAGTGTCTGAGCTTAAAAGTTGTCATAAAACTTTGTTGAGGTCTTCTGTTGCAGGCAGAAAATATCATAAGATAACTGTCTTCAGTGTATTAAATATTCATTGTACCGTTGATATTACTTTCTCGTTTATTCTTATGGTAATCTAAATCCTACTGTTATTTGGTTTTGATTTTTATACCCTGAACCCATTGAAAAGGGGTAAATAGGGTATTATGTATTTGTGCATTTGTATGTAACAGGCAGAAGGAAGTTTGCCAGGGATCATGCAAATTGGACATCCCAACAATGGAGGAATATTCTATGGTCAGATGAGTCATAGGTGGCTATGATTGGTGGAAAGAGATCTGGATCATACGTTAGACGTCCAAGGAACACAGAATACAAACCCCAGTACACCTTTTAACCCATTAAGCATGGAGGGTGTAGTGTAATGGTATGGGCCTGCTTTTCCTACTATGGAGTAGGTCCAATACATTGGAGAAAACCATGGATCAGCACGTGTGTGAGAATATCATGAAGACAGTTATGCTACCCTTTGTAGAATACGAAATGCCCCTCGTACGGCTCTTTCAACAGGACAATGCCCTCAAACACATCAGCAAGAAAGCAAAAGAAAGGTTTAGCAAACTCTGGGAACGTTTTGGAGTGGCCTGCTGAGTCGCCTGACCTGAATCCCATCGAAAATCTGTAATCCGAAGTCAAGAAGGCAGTTGCTGCTTCCCAGCACCATCAGATCATTTTGGGAAGAAATTAAAGAGTCCTGGTCCAAAATTCCCCTAAAACGATGCCATGACTCAGTTGATTTCATGCCAAGACCGCTGTGCAGCTTTTATTGCTAATAAAGGACACTGTACTAAATATTAAATGATGAATATAGATTTAGTATTAATAGTTCAAAATTCTTAACCAATGAATTCCTCAGTTATTAGACATTTTTGTATACCCTTGCAGAGGGTATTATAATTTTGTCGTGAAATGTGTAACGCATAGAAGGAGACATCTCCGACCCCATAAAGTATATATATTCTTGATCAGCATCAACAGCCGAGTCGATAGAGCCATGTCCGTCTATCTGTTTCTATGCGAACTAGACTCTCAGTTTTAAAGCTATCTTAATGAAACTTGTGTACTGTTGTACGCAGCACATATGTTAAAACCAGGTGGATCGGACCACTATATCATATAGCTGCCATAGGAACGATCGGTCGAAAATTAAGTTTTTGTATGAAAAAACATTTTGTTTATCAAGATATCTTGACCAAACTCGGCATTTATTAGTTTTACCATACTTCTCATATATGTGCAAAAACCTTTTAAGATCGGACCACTATATCATATAGCTGCCATAAGAACGATCGGTCGAAAATTAAGTTCTTGTATAAAAAAACATTTTGTTTATCAAGATATCTTGACCAAACTCGGCATTAACTATTTTCCCTGTGCTTCTTAAATACGGGCAAAGCACTATAAGCAATATGAAAAGGTTGGGTCTGCAAGGGTATTAGATCTTCGGCGTGCCGAAGATAGCCTTTCTTTCTCGTTATATTTTAAATAGATTTTTGAAAACTGGTGCTATTATTTTTTTCGCCTAATTTTATCAATTTCAGCAAAGTTTTTTTCAAACTTAAGAACGTTAAGCAATAGGATGATTTTATTTTTATTCCCATGTTTGTAAGAGTCTTCCCTTTCTAAAAATATGCTTCAAGTTTCCTTACTGTTAAGAATGTGGGTGTGGCAACTATTTAAAAATTGCTTGAGGTAGTGGTGCTATTATTTTCTTCTCAACTGTATATATATTCTTGAGTAGCATCAATAGCCGTGTCAATCTATTTTATGATATGTTGCTTCTAAAATATTATATATGTATTAGGTATCTTTCATTTGTTTGCGGCAGCTAGCGCAAATTCCATGAATTTCTGTATACGTGTACGCACACATTCATGCGGGTCTGCTTCGAATTCTGTCAACAGCATTGCAGTTGGGATTGGTGTGGCTGTTGATTAAAGGCAGTGGCAAGTAGTGTGGTCGGTCGCGAGTTCGAGCCCTGCCAAGGAAACAATATTTTTATACCCTTGCAGAGGGTATTATAATTTTGTCGTGAAATGTGTAACGCATCGAAGAAGACATCTTCGACCCCATAAAGTATATATATTCTTGATCAGTATCAACATCCGAGTCGATAAAGCCATGTCCGTCTGCCCGCCTGTCTGTTTCTATGCGACCTAGTCTCCGACCTAAAGCTATTTATTTATTTATTTATTAATGGTCGACAAAACGAGTGTCTTCCTCATTATTCAATAGGTTATACAATGGATAATAGAATTATATACTAAAAGCCTAGTTAAAGAATGCAATTTTCTAAATAGCATCACCGACCCATGTTTTATTTGCCAGTCCGGCCAGCTGTGCCCCGCTAATTTTGTCAGTGACGCTATTAGAGCCTACATCTAAGCAGAAGGTTGTAAGTGGGAAAAAAGTGTTATCTGTGTGAAGATGGTATCTATGTGAAGATTGAAACAGAGTTTAGAATCATAAATTACGCCTAGATCCCTAACTGTTAGTATTGCAAAGGGATATTGTCGATTGTATAACTGACAAGATAAGGTGTAGTACGATTAAATGTCATAAACATACACTTTGAACAATTTATATGCAATTGATTGGCCGAACACCAAAGTTGCATAGCGATTAAATCGTCTTGAATGTAGGGGATTAGTGTATGTTAGAAAAAGTTTGACATCGTCCGTATACATGAGTACACGGGCATGTGATATAACAGAGGGGAGATCATTTATAAAAGGAGTAAAGAGTAAAGGTCCAAGATGACTACCTTTAGGATCACCAGAAGTAACGTGTAGCTGTGTGTAGTCAGCCTTAGTCAGCATTAGTCTTTGGCTCCTTTTAAATAATAATTAATCCAAAGCAAAAGAGACAGAGGGAAACCTAGTCGGTCAAGTTTAAAAAGTAAAATGTCATGGTGCACAGAGTCAAACGCCTTATTGAAGTCAGTGTAAATGACCTCAGTTTGCAGGAAATCATCATTTACCAAGGAAGTAAACTCAAGCAGATTGATTGTAGTTGACCGATTCTTTACGAATGCATGTTGAACAGGGGAAACAACTAATTTGCAGAAATGCTGCAAATTCGAAGTGATTATTTTTTCAAATAATTTTGGAATAGCGGACAGTTTTGCAATGCCCCTGTAATTTTGTATATCCCACCTTTCTTGTGAAGAGGAATGTAATAAGATTCTTTCCAAAGAGATGGAAAGACAGAAGTTTCAAGAGATAGATTATTAAAATGCTTTAGCTATGGATAAAGAAGGGAAGAACTACACTCCTTTAGTAGACAACTAGGAATATTGTCCGGCCCAGGAGAGTAAGAAGATTTTAAAGAGTTTATAGCTAATAGGAGAGAGGAGTGTGAAATAATGGGAGGAGGTATAGAACTAGCGGTAGAAATAGTATAAGGGTAAGAATTAGTGTTAGGACACACTAAAGAGTAAGTTGATTGGAAAAAATTATCAAAGAGGTTAGCAGAATCCTTATCCATCCCAAGAGAAAAAGAAGATGGCAAACTTGAAGATTTACGCTTCAAGTTTACAAAATTATATCATAGCATTGAGAACTACGAAGAAAGAAGTTCGACTTGGCTAAGGAACATGTAGCCAAGTCTGTACGCGAACCAGACTTTTTAAACTTTTTGAAATATTTAGATTTTACATTTTTTAGATGTGATAATCTGGGAGTAAACCATGGTGGTTTTCAAAAAGTAGTCGAAGGAATTGACTTAGGAATACACACATCTAAGAGGGAGTTTAGGGTGATATAAAAAAAATTAATCGCAGTATTCAAATCAACCGATTGGTTGCATAAATAAGCTGATTTAGCAAAGAATAATTTCCTTTGCGAAAGCAACAGCACGATTAGCACGAAATGAAAGGATTACAATTGAGCATTGCAATCTCTAAAGTAGGATGATAGACATCCTCAGGAAGAGATAAAAGAGAGGACCTAGACACATTAGAAATAAGGTAGTCATTAGCAAATACAAGGTCAAGTGTTCTATTCAAATGATTAGAAATTGAATTGATTTGAAACAACGAAAGATCAAGCATGCAGTCTATAAAATCGTACTGTGCTGAGGGCATTAGATAATTTTCAGCAGTGAATAATGACCAAGAGATATTCGGCAAATTAAAATCACCCAACACCATAACTAGGTCATTATCACGCAAGTTTGAAGAAACTTCTTTAATACAAGTAATGTATGTTTCAAATAAACTTGAGTATCAGAAGAAGGATGGACATAAGAGCATGTTAAATAGATATTCCGTGTAGGAAAAGACACCTTAACTGAGACAATCTCAGCGTCAGTAGGCGTACTGACAGAAAAGTTGTGACTGGAGAGTGGCTCTAACGGCAATTAACATAATGATACTTTGCAGAAGTCACTCTTTCTGTTGCACGCAGCACATATGTCAAAACCAGCTGGATCGGACCACTATATCCTATAGCTGCCATAGGAACGATCGGTCGAAAATTAAGTTGTTGTATGAAAAAACATTTTGTTTTTCAAGATATTTTGACCAAACATTTATTTGTTTAACTATACTCCTAATATATCTGCAAAATACTATTAAGATCGGACCACTATATCATATAGCTGCAATAGGAACAATCGGTCGAAAATCAAGTTGTTAAAAAAACATTTTGCTTATCAAGATATCTTGCCCAAACTCGGCATTAACTAATTTCCCTGTGCTTCTTAGATACGGGCAAAGCACTATAAGCATTATGAAAAGGTTGGGTCAGGAAGGGTATTAGATCTTCGGCGTGCCGAAGATAGGCTTTCTTTCTCGTTTTTTTTTTGCCTGATTTGGTTGTTGTGTAGAGACGGCGGCAAGTCATGCGGTTAGTTGCGAGTTCGAAACCTGCCAAGGCACCTTTTTTTTTGTTTTTATTTGTTTTTATTACTACAAGCAAGCGCGAGTTGCATTTGGTGTTGGAATAAGAGGGTTCAGGGCATCCCCTAGTCGAGAACACTCGCCTTAGAACCTATTACTTGTTTATGATTGTATTGTTTTTTTTTTTTGTAAAGGTAATGGGCGGATCTGTCAAAAAAAGTCAATGGATTAACATTTCCTGCTTCTTTTAATTCTTTGGCAACCGATCGAAGAGTATTTAAGACATTCTGATTAAACTGCCACAAAATTTAGATATCTGTCTTGACGGTTGCCTTGCGTTGTCTGTTACAACGTGTGATGTTTTTTTCGTGTTGGTTTTTTATTTATTTGTTTATTTGGTAATAGTTCGTTAGACGTGAAATATTGTATAATTAAATAATATTTTGCAGTGAAATACCAGAGTAATACTTAACTTTTACTTCATTTCTATCAGCTACAACAATCTTTCAACTAAATTAACCCGCAACAAAGGTCAGATTTTCAATTAACAGCAGATTTATGCGAACTTAATAGAAATAATGACAAAATCCTTTTGTCTAGCTAAACTCAGCTTACGAAGGACCATAAATAATATAAAAACGCAAAACACACCTAAAGAGATATTTTGCAATGTACTTTATGCATTCATATATCTAAAGGCGACAAGTGCAGCGCACCCATAAATTTGACACAAAAGGCACAAAAGGTACTTTGGGCAGCGAAGACAAAACCAAAATAGCTGCGAGGGCTCGTCAAGAAATTATTAACAACTGAAGTCCCGAGAAAATAAAAGCATGCGAGCATGCGTAATTCTAAGGGTCAACATATAAGTGCTATAAATCGCAACAGACCGCACCACTGCCGCCGCCTATACTCAATAGCCACACCAATAATTGAGTCTTAATAAGAAAAAAAAGGATTAAAATAGCAGCACAGAAAACAATACAATCTCAATTGAATTGCTGTTGATAGAATTGAATGAAGACGCGCATGAATGTGTGTGTGTACAGGTATATAGAAATTCTTATAGTTTGCGTTAGTACCCGTAAACACGAAGGCAGCCAAAGCACGTATATAACATCTCGATATCGATTTTTATCGATTACTTGGAAACGGGGCAAGCTATCGATTATCGTAAAATCTCGTTCTGCGCGGGCACTTTGTGGACCTACACATAAAATTTCGAGTCTCCAGCTCTTATAGGTTCTGAGAACCTTGCGTTCATACATACGGACAGGCGGATCGACTCGGCTTGTGATCCTGATAAAGAATATATATATGGCATAACTACAAAAACTTTTATAATAAAAGCATGGGCGGTAACAAAAACGTTATAAATTTGGTAATCTTCAATTGAAGCTCCAGAATGACCTAGTTCAGCACGAAAAAAATTCCTGTTGACGTTTTTACTATTCCTGTTCAAGCCTCAAAAATAAACTATAAGGTTTCAACATCTTTATGATTTGTTGAAAATAATAAATGTTGCGATTAAGTGGCTCAAGTTGGGCGATATATTGTGCAGAATGAACAGAGAGATAGAAACATTAGGGAAGAGTTTAATCACTAAATAAATGATTTGACAGGAAATCTCAGAAGCACGCCCATTCCATTGGCTGAAATCCAAGTTTCAAAACCAGAGGTCGCAAATAACAGTCACATATTTTTAATGCGATCTGCACACAAAAAACCAGAAAAAAGGAGCAGATTCCGGTTGCGCTTGTGTATTCTGTTTCCTGTTTCTGGTTGAGCAATACAAACTGTTCTGTCTAACAGTAACACCTTAACAGGAAACATGTGGTCGAGCATTCAGAAAATGTGTGCTTGACGAAGAGCATAAAGAAAAGTGGAAGCGAAAAGTGCCTGCTTTCGTGTGACGAGATCAACAATGAAATTTAGAGAGTGAGAGAGTGAGAGATAAGGAGGGGAGGACATTGCAGAAGTGTTCCTTCATATCCGCCTTGATGGCTTCGGCTGGAGTTGTAGAACTTAGTTGGGGGTCATACTTTGATCCCTCGGGTCATTTGAGCAGTCAATGCGTCTGACATAGGCCTGTCCGGAGAGCAGAGTTGTGCTGGGTGGGATACTGACCTTATTGTGCTGGAGAAGGGACGTAAGCGATGTCCGCATGGTGGAAGGGCTTCGGCGTGATTGTGGTGAGCCGCTGTAAGGCGAGGGGCCACAAGCTCTCTTTGTAGGCTTCCTGGCTGACTGAGAGAGACGAGAGCTTCGGGGATTCCGCATGTGGAGCAGGCTGTGGTGATCTTTCTTGAACACTTCTCATTTTGCTCCGATGCGAAATGACTACCCTGTGTTTGGGTTGGTCAGTCAGTTGGAGCAATATTTGTTTTTAAGGACTGCTCGGAGCCGCTTCTGGGGCGTAAGCTTCATGAGCTGAGTCGTGCATGGATTTCTCTGCAGACTCGGCATCTGAACGAATCCGTACCATGGATTTGGTTGTGTCGCTTGGATGAATGTGTCATATGGTTTCTATGCAGAAGAGTGGACTGGAGAATGAAATATATGAGATACGTTATTATGGGATGATTGTATGAATGTGCTATTGGCCTTCGGATGACACCACGAGAACGCTTACTACGCGGACCTTATCGTCTGCCGAGATGGATTCGGCCAAGGCCCCATTCATTTACTGGTAGGCTATCTTCCATGATAATAACCATGTCAGCGACTTGGAGGGATTTTCCTTGTAGAGATTTCCATTTATTTCGCTTGTGGAGCTCTTTTAAATACTCGTTCTTCCACCGAAAGCAGAATTTCAGATGGCGAGCTTTCAGCTACTGTCCGTGGTACGACTCTCAGTCTTACCAGGTCCAACGAGTTACAAGATATTTATAAGTTCTCGCACCATCCTCACCATCCTGTTCTTGTTCCCATACCCGTTTCCGACACTTTTTTAAAACGCTGTGAGCGGCTGTGCCTGAGTCGCGAAGTTGGGAGCGAAGCGACCGTACCATGACGCCATCCCGAGACACTGCTGCGACTCTTTAAAATAAAATACGCCTCTACCTTCTCCAGATCGGTTCGTATGCCTTCCTCGCAAATGACATGCCCAAGGTAGACCAACTTCTCCCTGAAGAAACTGCACTTCTTTCTATTCAGCCTGAGATAGGCCGCCCTTAACCGGCGGAACACCTCCCTTAAATTTTCTACATATTCTTCTCTCGTTGCCCCTATTACTACGATATCGTCTAGGTAGGCAAATGCACGAAGCTCCGTCTCTGGCCCTATTACTGTGTCTAAGGCTCGTTGAAAAGTTCCACATGCCGAATGCAAACCAAATGGCATCACCCGCCATTGGAACGGACCTTTTCCAGCGACTGTGAATGCATTGCACTCCCGACTATCGGCTGCCATTGATATCTGCCGGTACCCGTGCTTCATTTTTCAACCGGATCCGGTGCTCCGCGATGTGCGAGACTCCCTGCAGCCCCACTTCTGATTTCAGAAACTCCCTAAGTTCCGGATCCAAATCCGCTGGCCACTCTGCCCCTTCGATGATGAGCTCGCTCTGCGTCTCCCCACCTCCGGGCACCACTCCGACTCCAGAAAGGGCACTATGATCACTCCACTCTGGCAGTCGCTCGTGATCCCCTGTGTCCGTGTGGATCCAGGCCATTGCTCCTAATTCCTCCGTTCTCTGGCATCTTTCCGTCGTGCCGTCTCCATGACCAGCATAGATCTGCCTTTGCAGCTCTGCGCGCCGTCTCCCTTGACCCTTCAAGCTCGCGATCCGATCCCGGCCTCGCATCCATCTTGGTGTCTTCTCTCTTTTGTTGCCGAGCAGATGCTCCGCATTATGACCTGGGAGGCCTTCCTTCAGTTTCTTTTTGGTATCCTCTCTCGGTTTCCGAGCAGGTGCTCCCTTTTCATGACCTGGGAGGCCTTCCTTCGGTTTCTTCTTGGTATGCTCTCTCTGTTGCTAAGAAGGTGCTCCCCTTTTATGACCTGGGTGGCCTTCCTTCAGTTCCTTCTTGGTATCCTCTCTCTGTTGCCGAGCAGGTGCTCCAGGTTCTCGACGCGTGAGTCCTTCTTTCGGCTCTTCTCTCATTCCGGGCCCCACGACCGGAAGCCGGCACCTTCTCTAGGTCCAGCTTTGCATTGCTACAGCGGATTGTAGTGCCCATCGCATCCAAGAAATTCATCCCCAGGATGACGTGGTCTAGCACCGAGGGCATGATTAGCATCAACATGCTGATCGCTTTCCCTGCTAGGCCAACGTGTAACCTCACTGCCTTCGCTACTTCGAGGTTATACCCATCTACCAGCCGAATGCGTGTCTGCACATCCTTTCCTCTTCCCCGAATCGCCTAATTGCATACGCAATCTTCGCTCATGAAGCTACGAGTGGCCCCGGTATCGGCGGTAGCAGGCATCGTTCGCCCGCCAATCTCCACCGTAGCGACGATTCGGCCACCGTCCACCTTCAGTGGGTGCTTTACTTCGGATTCCCGAGTGTGTCGGCGCCGACCCGATCCTGGCCTGGGCGATGCCGTTACCCGTTTGCCGCATCAGTACGGCGACAATAATCCTGTCTACTCTTACCCAGCAGAACAGAACAGGTGCGTTAGGACATTCCCTAGCGAAGTGCCCTTCCTGTGCGCACCTACGACACGCTCGTCGCGGATCATACCTAGGTCCGGCCTCTTGGCTCATCATTTGGTGGGCCAATTCCACAGGGCCGTTGCCGGCGGGGCGGGGAGCCTCCTGTCCACAACGGTAGCTCCGAATCCGATGAGCGTAGACCGGAATGGTTTGGGGTGTTCCCCCGGGGGCTGTACCGTCCTTGACCACTCAGTACTACCCACGCTCGTGACCACCTGACTCCCCGACCTGTATTCCGCCCTCTGTCTCATCACCATCTCGTACTCCACCGCCAGCTGGGTCAGCTGTGACAACGTGGAGAAATCTTGCCGACGCACTTAGAGCTTGTATTCGGAAGCGGCTTTTTCGTAGAGCCAGTGTAACTCCTGTTCCGGTTCGTATCTGGCGTGATGCATCAGAGCTCTCAGCTCTATCAGGTATTCCTTGAATTCCTCCCCCAAGCGTTGCCTGCGGGACCGGATTTCGTCCTCAAGCCTTTCGAAGTAGCTTGTGGGCAGGAAGAACTCCAAGAAACCCTTCCTGAACACCGACCGTGGCACATCTCTAAGCCCACTGGTCAAGAACCACCGGGCGGCCCTGTCGCAGAACACCTCACTCGTTGCCCGGGGCAATCTATCGAGGGCGATACCATACGTTATAGCGCGCTCCTCTAGGTTCTCCAGGAACCCAAGGGGGTCGGAGCAGCCATCGTATCTCATGCCCCACTTCCGGACTTGTTCCGAAACGTTTGCGAAATGCCTGACTGAGAATATGGTTAGGGAGCGTAGTGGATCTCCATTTTCCCTGGAATCGTGAGCCTCTTCCACCCCCGTGACGGCAACGCTAAGGATAGGCGGCTGCGGACCCTCAGTTAATTGCGAGATCAGGTTCTGACTTTTGGCGCGGTCGTCCACCCACGTCAGATGGGAAGCTCAAGGATAGCGGTTCTAACGTTTTCGCGAATTGAAAGTCCAGCTCGGCAAGCCGAGCCCAGATCTCAGACGAATGACCGCCATCCTGCACGTAGGTGGATAGCCGCCTACGCAGCTCATCAACGCGCCCTTCCTTATCTAGCCCAAACTCCAGGGAGATGGCCACCAGCTCCTCCATTCGCCGCTGGTGGATCCAACGCACGCCTGCCCCCGGGTTTTGCCACTCACCTGATTCCATTTTGAACTTTGTTTGTACCACTCACTTTGAGTACTTGTTACGACATCCCTCTTTGACCGACCGTAACTTGGGATCGGTGGGCACAATTCCCGTTCCGTGGGTTTAATCGTCTTTATTGTTTCTCGTCTCTTCCCGTCGGTTTCACAAAGTTAACAACCAAGAAAAGCACTTAATATTTTCAACCTTTGACCATCCTTCACTTTGGTCGTTGGCTTCCTTTATTATTATTATTGTTGTTATTTATTGTTATTATTAATTTTTTTCTGTTTTTATTTTCGTTCTTGTCGGTCACCTCACCAAAAAATTAAAACAAAATAATTCACTGATTATTATCAATAATTATTATTATTATTATTCCTTCCGGTTAAAATTGTTAAAGAAAAAAAACTCCACCAATTATTGACAATTATTATTATTATAAAAATTTTGTTTCTATATGGTTTTATTTTTTTTTAATGTATATATATTTTTCTTGGTCACTTCACCAAAAAAAATAAAACAAAATAATTAACTTTATGTTCCCTCAACTCTAACTTCGCATTCCTTTAACTTGTGTTGCCCTTAGTTGTTTTTATACCCTGAACGCATTAAAAATGGGTATAAGGGTATATTGTATTTGTGGAAGCATCTCCGACCCCATAAAGTATATATATTCTTGATCAGCATCAATAGCCGAGTCGATCTAGCCGTGTCCGTCTGTCCGTCCGTTGTACATTTTTGCGTTTCGTTGCTCACACTTCTTTTCACTGCACGTCTACTCACCCTGACAGTCGTTCCAAAAGTGCCGGCACGCTCGGTAAATAATAAGAGCTAGAGTCACCAAACTTGACATATAGCTTCTTAAATAGAATATATATAGTCATTTGATATTGGAAGAAGAGGGTTCAGGGCATCCCCTAGTCGGGAGCTCCCGACTAGAAACTCTTTCTTGTTTTTATGTTGGTTTTATGAAAGTAATTTATATCTTTTGTTTCGTTCTCGGTTCCTTTTCATACCCTGAACCCATTACAAATGGGTATAAGGGTATATTGTATTTGTGCAAAATACAAATGTATGTAACAGGCAGAAGGAAGCATCTCCGACCCCATAAAGTATATATATTCTTGATCAGCACCAATACCCGAGTCGATCTAGCCATGTCCGTCTGTCCGTCCGTCCATCCGTTCGTATGTATGAACGCAAGGATCTCAGAACCTATAAGAGCTAGATACTTGAAATTTTAGATGTAGATGCTCCTAGTTCCCGCGCAGATCAAGTTTGTTTCCGATAATCGATAACTTACTCCGTTTCTAAGCAATCAATAAAAATCGATATCGATATCCTGTTTTTTGGGCAATTTTGGTAAATAATAAGAGCTAGTCACCAAATGATGGTGAACATCGGCTATTCCTGATGTTCGAAATAAAAAGACCGCCCGAGAATACAAGAAGTCGCAATTTCCTTCGTTGATCTCATTACATTCACTTTATTTACTGGTTTATTAATCACTAACCTACTATTTTTCCTAAACTAAAACTCTGCCGCACTGCCTTGGAGCCCTAGCGCTCCGTTGTACATTATTGCGTTTCGTTGCTCACACTTCTTTTCACTGCACGTCTACTCACCCTGACAGTCGTTCCAAGAGTGCCGGCACGCTCGCTAGCGAGCCATGCGTTCGCCTCGGCCGCTCAACTTCGCCGCGAGCTTTCGCAACATCGCCTCGGAGCTTTCGTTCTTCGCCGCCGAATTGAAGTTGCGCTCTCGAAGGCGGTGTTGAGCAACAGATCAGCAACGCACGGTTGCTGCGACGGCCAGCGATTAAATTCAAACTTAATTCAAACTGGGCTCCTTGCCCTTAACTAGCTTCAATACATCGGCACTTTGCCTTAACTGTTCTTATTACTAATACAATGCTTATACACTATACAATGCTTATACCCTATAATTATAATTATGAACTGTGGGGTGGCTACCTTAGTGGCCGCCTCACACCCACCATTACTTCGACGACGATACCGTCGCTTCCTCGGCGGCGTTTATGGTGACAACTTCTGGGTCTTCAACTAATTTATCGTCTATCCGTTGCTTATGTTCTTCCCTGCCCTAGCAGTGCAGCTCTATCTATTATTAACTTATTCTACGGTTATTCAGTTAAGTGAACTGTGGGGTGGCTACCTTAGTGGCCGCCTCACACCCACCATTACTTCGACGACGATACCGTCGCTTCCTCGGCGGCGTTTATGGCGACAACTTCTGGGTCTTCAACTAATTTATCGTCTACCCGTTGCTTATGTTCTTCCCTGCCCTAGCAGTGCAGCTCACATTATATGGAGGCTACTCTATCTATTATTAACTTATTCTACGGTTATTCAGTTAAGTCTGCTGCGCACGCTCTTCTTCCACATCCATTGGGTCCGGTTCCCCTCCGTCTTCAGTTATCTCTTGGTAAAACGGTTTCACCTGCGAGATATTGGCCACCCTCATCTTTCGTTCGCCTGGCCTCACTAGCCGCACAATATTAGGGGATGTGAATTTGATGATCCGAAGCCTTCAGCGGCGTTGGATAGTTGGTGCTGTCTTAACAGGACTATCGAATCCAACGCAGGCCGCCACTCTCGTCTCCGCAGGCTGTAGTGTCTGCGCTGGTCCTTCGACGCGCGCTGGAGATTGCTGTGGACGACATAAAAGATTTCTTTTAACCTATCCTACAAAAATCAATATCGACATCCTGTTTTTTTTAGCAAAATATATATATGCATTTTATGTTGGAATAAGAGGGTTCAGGGTATCCCTTATTCGGGAGCTCCCGACCTGAACCTCTTACTTGTTATAGTTCACTTCGTTTCGTTTGGTTTTAAACACACCCGTTTTATTGCTTGCGCTGGCTGTACTGACGAATTCAACTTGCACCGCACATTAGTTGAATTCGTGCCACTGTACCCTTCAACGCCGACGTCGATCGCCGTTGTTTTTCCGATATTCACTCTGTGTGCTCGATTCGGCACACATTTTTGGTCGCCTAGATTGTGCAATTGTTTATTTCTGCCTAACACAGGGTATGAAACAAATTCTCTATTCTCGACTACTCAATACCCTATTCTTGTCATTTGCCCAAGTGCGAGGTATTTTTTCACTTACCCTCCCCAGGGTACCCACATTCTAGTGAAGTGAATGTACCGACTAAACTATATATCTCTCTCAATCTTCACAATACCTTCTCTACCGGGCCGTGGCCACGCACCAACTACACTATCGGGCCGTAGCTTCGTAACACATGCTAACGCAAGGTTATGGTGAACATCGGCTATTCCCGATGTTCGAAATAAAAAGACCGCCCGAGAATACAAGAAGTCGCAATTTCCTTCGTTGATCTCATTACATTCACTTTATTTACTGGTTTATTAATCACTAACCTACTATTTTTCCTAAACTAAAACTCTGCCGCACTGCCTTGGAGCCCTAGCGCTCCGTTGTACATTATTGCGTTTCGTTGCTCACACTTCTTTTCACTGCACGTCTACTCACCCTGACAGTCGTTCCAAATGTGCCGCCTCGGCCGCTTAACTTCGCCGCGAGCTTTCGCAACTTCGCCTCGGAGCTTTCGTTCTTCGCCGCCGAATTGAAGTTGCGCTCTCGAAGGCGGTGTTGAGCAACAGATCAGCAACGCACGGTTGCTGCGACGGCCAGCGATTAAATTCAAACTTAATTCAAACTGGGCTCCTTGCCCTTAACTAGCTTCAATACATCGGCACTTTGCCTTAACTGTTCTTATTACTAATACAATGCTTATACACTATACAATGCTTATACCCTATAATTATAATTATGAACTGTGGGGTGGCTACCTTAGTGGCCGCCTCACACCCACCATTACTTCGACGACGATACCGTCGCTTCCTCGGCGGCGTTTATGGCGACAACTTCTGGGTCTTCAACTAATTTATCGTCTATCCGTTGCTTATGTTCTTCCCTGCCCTAGCAGTGCAGCTCACATTATATGGAGGCTACTCTATCTATTATTAACTTATTCTACGGTTATTCAGTTAAGTCTGCTGCGCACGCTCTTCTTCCACATCCATTGGGTCCGGTTCCCCTCCGTCTTCAGTTATCTCTTGGTAAAACGGTTTCACCTGCGAGATATTGGCCACCCTCATCTTTCGTTCGCCTGGCCTCACTAGCCGCACAATATTAGGGGATGTGAATTTGATGATCCGAAGCCTTCAGCGGCGTTGGGTAGTTGGTGCTGTCTTAACAGGACTATCGAATCCAACGAAGGCCGCCACTCTCGTCTCCGCAGGTTGTAGTGTCTGCCCTGGTCCTTCGACGCGCGCTGGAGAATGCGGGGGACGATATAAAAGATTTCTTTTAACCTATCCGCTTTCGTTCTAGGGTCGAGCGCACTAGTTGCGGGCCCCGGAGTCACCTGATCGTACAGAATGGCGGGCAACCGCGGCTCTCTACCCTGTATCAGGAAAGCGGGACTGAATATGGGGCGGTGTACTGGAACTCTACATCCAAGGACTGCAGAAAAGCCTTGAAGCTACGGCTTGTAAATTGTACTTCGTTGTCGCATACGAACATCCTGGGTACGCCGAACCTACTTAAAATCCTCTCTCGGAATGCGGTCTGCAGGTGTGCCGCCGTGGCCCTCCTGAGAGGGACCAGTTCTACCCACTTTGAAAAGGCATCATGGAACACCAATAGCATTGTGCTGCCATGTTTCAAACGTGGAAGGGGCCCGACGAAGTCCGCCCTGAGTACCGCCATCGGCTCTGCTACCTGTCTCGCCAGGATACGGCCAGCTGGTTTGATTTCCTCGCTTTTGAACTTCTGGCAGATTTCGCAGCACTTCACTTACTTGGCGGCGTCGCGGAACATACCCAGCCAGTAGTATCTCTGGGCCAACCTCGACACGGTTTTCCTCACGCCTTGATGCCCGGCCATGGGAGCATCATAGCACTCTTGCAATACCGTCTGTCGCCGATCACTAGCCACACATAGCTTCCAGGGGATGTAGTCCTTGTCGTCCGTCCGGTGGCCCAAATGCCTATTTAACTGCCCATTTTCTTCTGTGTAGTCTGGGAACTTGGCTGGCTCTTCGGCGATTCTAGCACGCATACTCGCGACCTATTTGCAGGGTGACTCGGCCACCACTGCTTGCGGACAGGTCTCTAGAGGATGTCTTGATAGTGCGTCGGCCACGACGTTGAGCTTCCCTCGTCGGTTGTGAACGTCAAATTAGCACTGTTGCAGCTCCAATGCCTATCGCGCAATTATTCCTGAAGGGCCAGATGATCCGTTAGCACGTTGAACCGATACCCTTCTAGGTAGCAGCGCAACTTCCGGATCGACCATTCAATTGCCAGGCACTCTTTCTCGGTGGCGGAATAGTTCACCTCAGCTTTCAGCAACTTCCGGTTCGCGTACGCTATTAGTCGCTTCTGTCCCTCAGTCGTCTGCGTCAGCACTGCGCCGAAACCATACTCACTCGCGTCAGTCTCCAAGACGAATTTGGCGGAAAAGTCCGGACAAGCCAACACAGGGGCAGTCCTCAAGCTATCCTACAATTGACGCAATGCCTCCTCCTGTTCCCATGCCCATTTACGGCCCTTCTTTAAGAGCGCTGTGAGCGGCTGTACCTGAGTCGCGAAGTTGGGAACGATGCGCCTGTACCATGACGCCATCCCGAGACACTGCCGCGACTCTTTACAATAAAATACGCCTCTACCTTCTCCGGATCGGTTCGTATGCCTTCCCCGCAAATGACATGCCCAAGGTAGACTCACTTCTCCCTGAAGAAACTGCACTTCCTTCTATTCAGCCTGAGATAGGCCGCCCTTAACCGGCGGAACACCTCCCTTAAATTTTCTACATGTTCTTCTCTCGTTGCCCCTATTACTACGATATCGTCTAAGTAGGCAAATGCATGAGGCTCCATCTGTACTGTGTCTAACGCTCGTTGAAAAGTTGCACATGCTGAATGCAAACCAAATGGCATCACCCGCCATTGGAACAGACCTCTTCCAGGGACTGTGAATGCCGTGCATTCCCGACTATCGGCTGCCATTGGTATCTGCCAGTACCCGTGCTTTAAATCCAGAGTGGATATGAACCGGTCGTGACGCAACCGCTTAAGGATGTGGATGTGTCCCGGGGGACGGGATAAGCATCCGGAACGGAATGCGTATTGGGCTGCCGGTAGTTGATGAATATGCGCCACTCGCCAGTCTTCTTATTTACTAAGACGATTGGGGCGCTGTTCGGACTACACGACGGCTCGATGCCACTTGACTGGATCAGCTCATCTACCTGTTCGTCGATCACCCTTTTCATGGCCGGATTCTTCGGGTAGTATCTCTGCTTTAACGGCTTGTCATCTTTCAGCCGGTTCCGGTGCTCCGCGATGTGCGAGACTCCCTGCAGCCCCTCGAAGTGTGCCAGTTCTGATTCCAGGAACTCCCTAAGTTTCCAGCTCCGCTGGCCACGCTGCCTCTTCGATGCTCTAACCTGATGTCTAACCGCAATGCCTTCAGTACGACGATGGTAGACCCATCTGCCAGTGGGTGTTTTACTTCCGATTCCCGGGAGTGTCGGCGCCGACCCAATCCTAGCCTAGGCGACACCGTTGCCCATTTCCCGCCTCAGTACGGCGACAACAATCCTGGCTACTCCTGCCCCGGTTCCCACATACCCAGCAGAACAGTCAGGTACGTTAGGACATTCCCTAGCGAAGTGCCCCACCAATGCGCACCTACGACATGCTCGTTGCGGATCATACCTGTCTCCGGCCTCTTGGCTCATCATTTGGTGGGCCACTTCCGCAGGGGCCATTGCCGGCGGGGCGGGGACCCTCCTGTCCACAACGGTAGCTCCGAATGAGCGTAGACCGGAATGGATTGGGGTGTTCCCCCGGGGGCTGTACCGTCTTTGACCACTCAGCACTACCCACGCTCGTGACCACCTGACTCCCCGACCTGTATTACGCCCTCTGTCTCATCACCATCTCGTACTCCACCGCCAGCTGGGTCAGCTGTGACAACATGGAGAAATCTTGCCGACGCACGTAGAGCTTGTATTCGGAAGCGGCTCTTTCGTAGAGCCAGTGTAACTCCTGTGCCGGTTCGTATCTGGCGTGATGCATCAGAGCTCTCAGCTCTATCAGGTATTCCTTGAATTCCTCCCCCACGCGTTGCCTGCGGGACCGGATTTCGTCCTCAGGCTTTTCGAAGTAGCTTGTGGGCAGGAAGAACTCCAAGAAACCCTTCCTGAACACCGACCGTGGCACATCTCTAAGCCCACTGGTGAAGAACCACCGGGCGGCCCTGTCGCAGAACACCTCACTCGTTGCCCGGGGCAATCTATCGAGGGCGATACCATACGTTATAGCGCGCTCCTCTAGGTTCTCCAGGAACCCAAGGGGGTCGGAGCAGCCATCGTATCTCATGCCCCACTTCCGGACTTGTTCCGAAACGTTTGCGAAATGCCTGACCCCCGATTGAGAATATGGTTAGGGAGCGTAGTGGATCTCCATTTTCCCTGGAATCGTGAGCCTTTTTCACCCCCGTGACGGCAACGCTAAGGATAGGCGGCTGCGGACCCTCAGTCAATTGCGAGATCAGGTTCTGACTTTTGGCGCGGTCGTCCACCCACGTCAGATGGGAAGCTCCAGGATATCGGTTCTAACGTTTTCGCGAATTGAAAGTCCAGTTCGGCAAGCCGAGCCCAGATCTCCTGCACGTAGGTGGATAGCCGCCTACGCAGCTCCTCCACGCGCTATTCCTTATCTAGCTCGAACTCCAGGGCGATGGCCACCAGCTCCTCCTTGCGCCGCTGGTGGATCCAATGCACGCTTACCCCCGGGTTTTGGCACTCACCTGATTCCATTTTGAACTTTCTTTGTACCACTCACTCTGAGTACTTGTTTCGACTTCCCTCTTTGACCGACTGTAACTTGGGACCGGTGGACACAATTCCCGTTCCGTGGGCTTAATCGGCTTTATTGTTTCTCGTCTCTTACCGTCGATTTCACAAAGCAAACAACCAAGAAGAGCACTTAATATTTTCAACCTCTGACCATCCTTCACTTTGGTCGTTGGCTTCCTTTATTATTATTATTGTTGTTATTTATTGTCATTATTAATTTTTTTTTTCTTATATTTTTCGTTCCTGTCGGTCACCTCACCAAAAAAGTAAAACAAAATAATTCACTGATTATTATCAATAATTATTATTATTATTCCTTCCGGTTAAAGAAAAACGAGAAAGAAAGGCTATCTTCGGCACGCCGAAGATCTAATACCCTTGCAGACCCAACTTTTTCATAATGCTTATAGTGCTTTGCCCGTATCTAACAAGCACAGGGAAAATAGTTAATGCCAAGTTTGGTCAAGATATCTTGATAAGCAAAATGTTTTTTCATACAAAAACTTAATTTTCGGCCGATCGTTCCTATGGCAGCTATATGATATAGTGGTCCGATCTTAATAGGATTTTGCATATATATGAAGAGCTTAGTAAAACTAATAAATACCGAGTTTGTTAAAGATATCTTGATAAACAAAATGTTTTTTCATACAAAAACTTAATTTTCGACCGATCGTTCCTATGGCAAGGGTATAAAAACTCCACCAATTATTGACAATTATTATTATTATAAAAATTTTGTTTCTATATGGGTTTATTTTATTATTAATGTATATATTTTTTTTTTGTTCACTTCACCAAAAAAAATAAGACAAAATAATTAACTTTATGTTCCCTCAACTTTAACTTCTCATCCCTTTAACTTGTCTTGCCCTTAGTTGTTCTTATAGTTCACTCAGTTTCGTTTGGTTTTAAACACACCCGTTATTATTGCTTGCGCTGGCTGTACTGACGAATTCAACTTTTCACCGCACGCAAGTTGAATTCGTCCCGACGTCGGGTGCGGAGTTCGTTTGTGCAAAAGTGTGGAAGCGTGGTCTCGCTGTCGACCGACTGGCGCGCGCGCTGTGCTTTTTCGATCGTCGTTATATTTCCGATATTCACTCTGTGTGCTCAATTCTGCACACATTTTTGGTCGCCTAGATTGTGCTGGAGTGAATATTTCTGCCCAGCAAAGGGTATGAAACGAATTCTCTAGGGTATTCTCGACTACTCAATACCTTGTTCTTGTCATTTGCTCATCTGACCAAACTATATTTCTCTGTTCACAATATCTACTCTACCGGGCCGCAGCCTCGTACCACCTACTCTACCGGACCGTGGCCTTGCGCCATCTACACTACCGGGCCGTAGCCACGTTCCAACTACACTATCGGACCGTAGACTCGTACCACATGCTATCGCTAGGTAAGGGTGAACATCGGCTATTCCCGATGTTCGATATAATAAGACCACCCGAGAATACAAGAAGTCGGAATTTCCTTCGTTGATCTCATTCCATTCACTTTATTTACTGGTTTATTAATCACTAACCTACTATGTTTCCTAAACTAAAACTCTGCCCCACTGCCTTGGAGCGCTAGCGCTCCGTTGTACATTTTTGCGTTTCGTTGCTCACACTTCTTTTCACTGCACGTCCACTCACCCTGACAGTCGTTCCAAAAGTGCCGGCACGCTCGCTAGCGAGCCATGCGTTCGCGTCAGCCGCTCGACTTCGCCGAATTGAAGTTGCGCTCTCGAAGGCGGTGTTAAGCAACAGATCAGCAACGCAAGGCTGCTGCGATGGCCGGCGGTGAAATTCAAACTTAATTCAAACTGGGCTCCTTGCCCTTAATTAGCTTCAATACATCGGCACTTTGCCTTAACTGTTCTTATTACTAATAAAATGCTTATATACTAACAATGCTTATACCCTTTAATTGTAATTATGAACTTAAGGGTGGCTAAATTACTTTGCTAAAAAAAGTGGGCCACCAACTAGGATATGTCCTAAACCAAGAGCCAATAGGTTGAGGTGGATTTGTGGAGGATTGCTTTTACATGTATTTATATTTATTTATTTATTAATGATCGAAAAAACATGTGTCTTGTTAATTTTTGAAGACATTATACATACATTATGAAAATTAAATGCTAAGAGCCTAGTTAGAATACATAATTTTCTAATAGTATCACCGACCGATGGAGGTGTTTTATTTGCCCGTCCGGGCAGCAATGCCCCTTTTCACAGCTAATTTTTTAAGTGACCCTATTAGAGCCTAAAGTTAAGAAAAAGAGTGTTAGTAGGGAATATAGTGTTCAAAAGTAAAAATTAAAAAAAAACTTAATAGGAAATAAGAAAAAAAGAAGTTATTACTAAAGTAAGGAAATGTATACTAGATAAATAGAGTATTATGTAGATAGGATGAAGAGGTAGTGATGGGAAATCACCTACCCGATTGGGGAAAATGTATGGCCTGTCCAGTAAGTTATGCCCCTGCTTATAGCTGGGAATGGTCGGTGAGTTCCCGTAGGTATCTTGAAAGTATCGATTTTATTAGGGGTAGAAAAAGTTCGGTGGAGAAAAAATAACATACATGACACGCGAAAAGAATTATGCCTAGTGAAATCTGTTGTGCGCGCTAGTAGGAACAATGGGCGATAATTCCTGGTTGGTCCAGACGGAACAGAGAACTGAAGACGCCTTAACAGAAAAGAAAAATCTATGTCGCCAACAATCAACTTCTGTATAAAGACAATACCTAGGATTGTCCTCCGGTTGCTTAACAATGGAATATCAAGAAGAAAAAGCCTGCTGGAGAAATTGCTTCTGAACAGATTCAATATCATCCTGGCTATTTTTATACAGTCATAGGGCGAACAAAGGTAAAAGTAATAGAATCGTTAAGCTCTTAAGACCAACGTTTAATGAATTAAAGTACACCTTCGGTCTCATTTACGATCGTATCTATATGAAGATTGCAGAGTTTAGAATAAAAAAAACGCTTATATCCCTAGCTATTAGTATACGCTGCAATGGAGTATTGTCGATTGTATAACACGACAAGATTAGGGGTAGTACAATCAAAGGTCATAAGCATACATTAAATAATTCAGATGAAATTTATTGGTAGAACGCTAGAGTTGCATAGCGTTCAAATTATCTTGTAGGCCAGAATGATGTAGGGGATTAGTGTATGAACGAATAAGTTTCTCATCGTTAGCGTGCATAAGTACACGGGCTGTGATATAGCCGCGGAGATATCATTTATAAAAAATGTAAAGAGTAAAGGTCCAAGATGACTACCTTGAGGAACACCAGCAGTAACGTGAACCCATTTAGAGGTAGTCAGCCTTTTTGGGTCATATGTTTTAAGTGAGAACAAATCCAAAGTAAAAGAGATGGGGGGAAACCTAATCCGTCAATTTTAAGAAGTAAAATATAATGGTGCACAGAGTCTAACTTACTTAAGTCAATGTAAATGACATAAGTTTTGCTGCAAATTCGATGTGATTATTTTTTCAAATAATTTAGGAATAGTGGACAGTTTCGCAATGCCCCGTAATTTTGTATATCAGACTTTCCACATTTTCATTAAGAGGAATGATATAAGTTTCTTCTTAATGAGAAAAAAACGGATTAAAATAGCAGCAGAGAAAACATTACGATCGCAATTGAAGTTTAGCCGCTAAACAAAGGATTTGCCAGGACATCTCAGAAGCACGCCCATTGTATTGGCTGAAATCCAAGTTTGTCAAAGTCGAAAATAACAGTCACATACTTTCAATGCGATCTGCACACAAAAAACCAGAAAAAAAGAAGCAGATTCCGGTTCGGTCTTCGTCAAACATTTTATTGCGTTGCGCTTGTGTGCTCTGTTTCGTGTTTCTGGTTGAGCAATATAAACTGTTCTGTCTAACAGTAACATCCTAACAGGACATATGTGGTCGAGCGAAGAGGACATCTGTGCCTTTTTTTGTTGTTGTGTGACGAGATCAATAATGACGAAAAAGAAAGGCTATCTTCGGCATGCCGAAAATCGAATACCCTTGCAGACCAAACCTTTTCAAAATGCTTATAGGGATTTGCCCGTATCTAAGAAGCACAGGGTAAATAAATAATGCCGAGTTTGGGCAAGATATCTAGAAAAACACAAAAGGTTTTTAATGAAAAACCTAGTTTCGACCGATCGTTCCTATGGCTGCTATATGATATAGTGGTCCGATCTTAATAGCATTTTGCATTTATATGAGGAGTATAGTAAAACTAATAAATGCTGAGTTTGGTCAAGATGTCTAAAAAAACAAAATGTTTTTCATACAACTACTTAATTTTCGACCGATCGTTCCTATGGCAGCTATATGATATAGTGGTCCGATCCAGCTGGTTTTGACATATGTGCTGCGTGCAACAGAAAGTGGGAGTTCTGCAAAGTTTCATAAAGATAGCTTTAAAACTGAGGGACTAGTTCGCATAGAAACAGACAGAGGGACAGACGGTCAGACGGGCAGACGGACATGGCTATATTGTAGGGATTGCCATTTATTTCGATTGTGGAGCTCTTTTAATTGAATTGCTGATGGCGACTTTTGAGACACTGCTATAGGTTATTTAAGAAGAGATGTCTTCATTAATTTCTGGCTCGTTTGCTGAAAATAGTGGGCCACCAAATAGTAAATATCCTGAACCTAGAGCCAATAAATCGGTCGGAGCTCCAATTTTGGACGGGAGAATCGAGAACTTCTCAAATGTATATTTTGAGGATGAGGTGGATTTGTCGAAGTGGGTCTTAAAGCTTTTGTACCCATGTGAGGAGCGCCAGGAGGATGGCTTTTACATGTATTTACATTTATTTATTTATTAATGGTCGAAAAAACATGTGGCTTGTTAATTTTTGAAGACATTATACATACATTGTGAAAATTTAATGCTAAGAGCCTAGTTAGAATACATAATTTTTTAATAGTATCGCCGACCGATGAGGTGTTTTATTTGCCCGTCCGGGCAGCATGCCACTTTTCACAGCTAATTTTGTCAGTGACGCCATTAGAGCCTACAGCTAAGAAGAAGGGTGTTATTAATGTTCAAAAGTAAAAATTTGAAATAATCTTAATAGGAAAAAAGAATGAAGATATGTATAGTATATAAAAAGAGTGTTATGTAAATAGGATAAAGAATTCACCGCCCCGATGGGTAAAATTTATGGCCTGCCGGCAAGCCAGGCCCCTACTTAAAGCTGGGAATGTTTGTGAGGACATATGTGGTCGAGCGTAGAGGATATCTGTGCCTTTTTTTGTTGTTGTGTGACGAGATCAATAATGACGAAAAAGAAAGGCTATCTTCGGCATGCCGAAAATCTAATACCCTTGCAGACCAAACCTTTTCAAAATGCTTATAGGGATTTGCCCGTATCTAAGAAGCACTGGGTAAATAGTTAATGCCGAGTTTGGGCAAGATATCTAGAAAAACACAAAAGTTTTTTAATCAAAAACCTAGTTTTCGACCGATCGTTCCTGTGGCAGCTATATGATATAGTGTACCGATCTAAATAGGATTTTGCATTTAAATGAAGAGCATAGAAAAGTTAAGATATCTTGAAAAACAAATTGTTTTTCATACAACAACTTAATTTTCGGCCGATCGTTTCTATGGCAGCTATATGATATAGTGGGCCGATCTTAATAGAATTTTGCATATATGTGAGGAGTATAGTAAAACTTATAAATGCCGAGTTTGGTCAAGATATCTTGATAAACAAAATGTTTTCTCATACAAAAACTTAATATTCGACCGTTCGTTCTTATGGCAGCTATATGATATAGTGGTCCGATCCAGCTGGTTTTGAAATATGTGCTGCGTGCAACAGAAAGAGGGAGTTCTGCAAAGTTTCATTAAGATAGCTTTAAAACTGAGAGACTAGAAACAGACAGACGGACAGACGGTCAGACGGACAGACGGACATGGCTATATCGACTCGGCTGTTGATGCTGTACAAGAATATATATACTTTATGGGGTCGGAGATGTCTCCTTCTATGCGTTACACATTCCACAACAAAATTATAATACCCTCTGCAATGTTATAACAAGTAAGAGGTTCTAGTCGGGAGCTCCCGACTAGGGGATACCCTGAACCCTCTTCTTCCAACATAAAATATATATATATATACATATATATTCTATTTTAGAAGCTATATGTCAAGTTTGGTGACTCTAGCTCTTATTATTTACTAAAATTGCCCAAAAACAGGATATCGATATAGATTTTTATCGATTGCTTGGAAACGGAGTAAGTTATCGATTATCGGAAACAAACTCGATCTGCGCGGGAACTAGGAGCATCTACATCTACATTTCAAGTCTCTAGCTCTTATAGGTTCTGAGATCCTTGCGTTCATACATATGGACGGACGAACGGACGGACAGACAGACGGACGGACGGCAGACAGACGGACATGGTTAGATTGACTCGGCTATTGATGCTGATCAAGAATATATATACTTTATGGGGTCGGAGATGCTTCCTTCTGCCTTTTACATACATTTGGCTTTCGCACAAATACAATATACCCTTATACCCATTTTTAATGGGTTCAGGCTAGAGCTAGAGAGAGTGAGAGATAAGGAAGGGAGGACATTGCTGAACTGTTCCTTCATATCAGGCTTAATGTCTTCGGTTGGAGTTGTAGAAATTAGTTGGCTGTGATCCTTTGAAATGATTTCTCGGGTCATTTGAGTGGTCTTGGAGCGTAGCACAGTCAATGCGTCTGACATAGGACAGTCCGGAGAGCATAGTCGCGGTGGTTAGGATACAGACATTATTGTGCTGGAGAAGGGACGTAAGCGACGTCCGCATGGTGGAAGACGCTCTAGGACGAGGAGCCAGAAGCTCTTTTTGTAGGCTTCCTGGCTGACTGAGTCCGCATGTGAAGCACGCTGTGGTGATCTTTACATTTTTCATTTTGCTCCGCTGCTACATGACTGTTTAGTGTTTTGGTGAGTCAGTCAGTTGAATCAATATTTGTTTTTAAGGACTGCTCGGAGCCGCCTCTGGGGCGTAAGCTTCATGAGCCCCGTCGTGCAAGGATTTCTCTGCAGACCCGGCATCTGAAGGAATCCGTTCCCTGGATATGGTTGTGTCGCCTGGATGAAGGTGCCATATGGAACGGATGACACCATGAGAACGCCTACTACGCGGACCTTATTGTCAGTGCCGAGATGGATTCGGCTAAGGCCCCATTCATTTACTGGTAGGCCATCTTCCATGATAACAACCATGCCACCGACTTGGCGGTCCCTTGTAGGGATTGCCATTTATTTCGATTGTGGAGCTCTTTTAATTGAATTGCTGATGGCGAGTTTTGAGACACTGCTATCGGTAAGTTAAGAAGAGATGTATTCTTTAATTTCTGGCTTGTTTGCTGAAAATAGTGGGCCACCAACTGGGAAATATCCTGAACCTAGAGCTAATAAATCGGTCGGAGCTCCAATCTTGGACAGGAGAATCGAGAACTTCTCAAATGTATACTTTGAGGATGAGGTGGATTTGTCGAAGTGGGTCTTAAAGCTTTTGTACCCATGTGAGGAGCGCCAGGAGGATGGCTTTTACATGTATTTACATTTATTTATTTATTAATGATCGAAAAAACATGTGTCTTGTTAATTTTTGAAGACATTATACATACATTATGAAAATTAAATGCTAAGAGCCTAGTTAGAATACATAATTTTCTTATAGTATCACCGACCGATGGAGGTGTTTTATTTGCCCGTCCGGGCAGCATGCCACTTTTCACAGCTAATTTTGTCAGTGACGCCATTAAAGCCTTCAGCTAAGAAGAAGGATGTTATTAGGGAAATTAGTGTTCAAAAGTAAAAATTTAAAATAATCTTAGTAGGAAAAAAGAATCAAGTTATGTATACCAAATAAAAAACGTGTTATCATCACCGATCCGATGGGTTAAATTTATGGCCAGTACGGCAGGTACTAATAGCTGGGAATGGTCAGTGAGTTCCCATACGTTTCTTAAAAGCAACGATTTTATTACGGGTAGGGAAAGTTCGGTGGAGAAAACATAACATACATAACACGCGAAACGAATTGTGCATAGTGAAATCTGTTGTGTACGTCGGTAGGAATAAGGGGCGATAATTCCTGGTTGGTCTAGATGGAACAGAGAACTGAAGACGCCCTAATAGAACAAAAGTATCTATGTCGCCAACAATAAACTTCTGTAGGAAGACAATATCGAGGATTGTGCTACGGTTGGTATCTATACAAAGATTGAAGCAGAGTTTGGTATAAAATGATAAATCGCCTATATCCCTAACTGTTAGTATACGTTGCTATGGAGTATTGTCGATTGTATAACTGACAAGCTTGGGTGTGGTATGATCGAAGGTCATAAGCATACACTTTTAACAATTCAGATGCAATTTATTGGCCGAACAATAAAATTTGCATAGCGTTCAAATTATCTTGTAGGCAAGAATAATGTAAGGGATTAGAATAAGTTTCACATCGTCCGCGTGCATAAGTACACGGGCATGTGATATAACCGCGGGGAGATCATTTATAAAAAGAGTAAAGAGTTAAGGTCCAAGATGACTACCTTGAGGAACACCAGCAGTAACGTGAACCTGTTTAGTGGTAGTCAGCCTTAGCATTCCTTTTCGGGTCCTACGTTTTAAGTGAGAACAAATCCAAAGCAAAAGAGATGGGGGGAAGCCTAATCGGTAAATTTTAAGAAGTAAAATATAATGGTGCACAGAGTCTAACTTACTTAAGTCAATGTAAATGACATAAGTTTGCAATTTTAGAAAGGAAAGCCTCATTTACCAAGGAAATAAATTCTAGCAGACTGGTCGTTGTTGACCGATTCTTTACGAATCTATGTTAAACAGTGGAGACAACTGATTTACAGAAATGCTGAAAATTCAATGTGATTTTTTTTTATACCCTTGCAGAGGGTATTATAATTTTGAAAGAGATATCTCCAACCCCATAAAGTTTATATATTCTTGATCAGCATCAACAGCCGAGTCGATAGAGCCATGTCCGTCTCTCCGTCTGTCTGTTTCTATGCGAACTAGTCTCTCAGTTTTAAAGCTATCTTAATGAAACTTTGCAGAAGTCCCTCTTTTTTTTGCACGCAGGACATATGTGAAAGCCAGCTGGATCGGACCACTATATCATATACCTGCCATAGGAACGATCGGTCGAAAATTAAGTTTTTGTATGAAAAAACATGTTGTTTATCAAGATATCTTGACCAAACTCGGCATTTATTAGTTTTACTATGTTCCTCATATATATGCAATATCCTATTAAGATCGGACCACTATATCATATAGCTGCCATAGGATCGATCGGTCGAAAATTAAGTTGTTGTATGAAAAAACATTTTGTTTATCAAGATATCTTGGCCAAACTCGGCATTAACTATTTTCCCTGTGCTTGTTAGAAGCACTATAGGTATTATGAAAAGTTTGGGTCTGCAAGTGTATTAGATCTTCGGCGTGCCGAAGATAGCCTTTCTTTCTCGTTTCAAATAATTTAGGAATAGTGGACAGTTGTGCAATGCTCTTGTAATTTTGTATATCAGACTTTCCACCTATTCTGTGAAGAGGAACTATAAAAGATTGTTCTTAATGAGAATAAACGGATTAAAATAGCAGAAGAGAAAACATTACGATCGCAATTGCATTGCTGTTAATAGAATTCAATGAAAACGCGCATGAATGTGTATGTATACATGTATACAGAAATTCTTATAGTTTGCGCTAGCTGCCGTAAACACGAAGCAAGCCAAAACACGTTTCATTTTATAACTTTAGTGTTTCCTACAACTCGGCCATCCTGACTTTGAGATTGTCCTCGATCTCAGCCACATATTTTTAAATATAAGTTACAATTGTGTATACCTTAAAATTATATATATGTTTACAGGTATGCGTCATTGGCTTCTTAAATTTACATTTGGGTTTACATATTTTATTTTGCTTGAATCATTTAGTGTTTCACATCTTCAATTTTTTATGGTCCCTTATTTTTAGGTATTAGCTTTCTGGAAACTCCTGCAGTCCTATCAAAATTTATTATCATAATAAACTCTCAAAATAACATTGTGCTAGGAAAAAACTTGGTGCTACTATGCTGAGTGTTATTCAAAGTGTATTCTACTTTTTCGATGATAATGTCCCATGGCTGTCCTAAACTTCTATTAATTCGCTCTACTTGTCCATTGGCTTGCGGCGAGCCTGTTGCTATCTTAAACTGTTTCACGTTTAATTGTTCTCAAAATTCTTTAAATTCGGCTGATGTGAAACAGCTTCCTCGATCAGATATTATGCAATTTGGCCTACTGTAAGCTCGAATGTAATCCTTCAATGCTCCGATAACTTCCTTCATGTTTTTTTTCTTTGCTGTATATAATCTAACAAATTTTGTAAACCCTACAACTGCCAATATATATTTCTTTGCTCTGCTGTTGTCAACCGGTCCGTAATGATCTATATGGCCTAAGTCAAAAGTTGTTGCCCTTTGGTATGCTATGCAATAGCCCATCTCCTTTTCCTGTCTTAGGTGAAAATGCTATGCACCTTAAACAGTTATCGATGCGGCTCAATACTTTTCTTTTCATGTTCGGAAACCAGTAAGTTTTTCCTATTGCGTATAACATCTTGTCCCTACCAATATGCCCAAGTTCGTCATGGTATTTATATACCATGTGGTCCTCCATCTCTTCTGGCACATATAAAAGTAATCTTTTGTCATTCGTCTTTCTATATATTACTCCATTTCTCATTCCAAACAATTTAAGCTCACCTACCTCCAACAAATTCCTAATATCCCTTGTTTTCTCGTCTCTTGTTTGACATATTACTAAATTATCATAATCGTGTTATGACATCTCGACGATGCATCAACGTATTGCATTTGCGTACCTGCTCTATGTACTATCTCATAATCGAATTCTTGTAGCTCTAACGCCCATCTTGCAATTCTGGGACTAAGGTCAATCTTGTTCAAAGTCAGTGTCAGTGAATTGCAATTAGTTATGATTTTTAACCGCCTTCCCTGCACGTATATCCAGAACCTTCGTAATGCATATATAATGGCTAAGGTCTCCAACTCAAAGCTGTGGTATTTCGCTTCCGTCTCAGTTGTTCGCTTTGAAAAATTAAATATCGGATGCAATCTGCAATCTTTTTTCTTCTGATCCAATACTGCTCCAAATCCTAAGGCACTAGCATCGCAATGCAACTCAATTTCATCTTTGTGATCATAAATCGATAGTACCGGTGCTTTCAATAATCTCTCCTTAAGATACACAAAACATTTTAGCTCGTTTTCCCCAAACGAAATATTTTGTCTTTTCTCAGCAAATCATATAAAGGTTTTGCGATTGTTGAGAAATCTTCAATGAATCTCCTAAAGTACGAGCAGAAAACTTTGAACTGCTTGAATTTTATCTGGTATCGGAAAATATTTTACTGCTTCCAAACCTTTTTCATCGGCTTTAATTCCGTCTCTGAAGATTTCGAACCCTAAATATTTTATATGGTCTTGCATAAAATCACATTTATCCAGCCATAACTCTACTAAACGCTTAAACACTACTTTTAAGGTTTCTAAGTGTTCCTATGTATTCCTGCTGGCAATCATAATATCATCCATGTATACGATTATTTTCTTATCCCTTATCATGTCCGAAAAGTCAATACACATTCTGAAATCTACGGTTTTTTTCTTAACTAAAATAATTGCAGAAGCATATTCGGAGCTACTGGGTTAAATGATGCCATCTCTAAGGTATTCGTTTAACATTTTTTGTAATTTTTCTTTTTCTGTGTACGATAATCGTCTAGGCGAGGCTTTCTCGACTGTAATCTTCATTTCGTATCTAATTTTAGGGCTATCTGGTCTCTTTGCCTTTATGTACGTAGCATCTTGCATCTGTATAAATTTGTTTCTCAATGCATACCCTACTGCTCTCCAATGTTATAATCCTTTTCACTAGTTTCTATACCTCAGACATTTATTTGTAACATTTTTATTTCAAAATCCTCTTCTAAAATTTGTAAATCCTCTGTACTAATTGTGTCCTCCTCTGTTCCTTTCTCCTTTTCTAACGATTTATCTAACTGCTTTTTATCTAACGATCTACCGTCCACACATTTCATTGTTATTGATTCGTCACCTAACAATTTGTTGTTGACTGCTTGCAATTTATCTTCTAACAATTTACCACTTAACAATTTATCTTCTAACAATTTACTCTCTACAAATTTATTTTTCGTTAATTTTTCTGCTAAGTCTTTTCTTTCAATTAATTTGTTCTCTAACATATACGCGTGACTAGATTGCTCATTTACTTTGTTTTCAGTACACTTGACTGAAATCATTTTCAAGGCGTTTAGGTCAATATTTAAGTAACAATTTTCCATAAAATCTCTCCCCATTACCACCCCCCCACCTCATAGACTCGTCAGACATCACTATTAAATGAAAATAAATTTTAATTGTTTCTTTTAAAATATAACATAAAACTTTTCCATATGTATTTAGCTGGCTTACAAATATTTAATTGTAAGTAGTTGAAGTTCTACTCCTTTGGGGACATAACTTTTCTTGATAAATAAAAAGGCTGTCCGAGTCTATGAGGCATTCTGAAACAATGGAGAGATCAAAAATAATCTTATACGTCTTACTAATTGTGAGTTCCTTTTTTGACGGCCCTTGACTTCCTCTTCGGGCATTAGGCCACCATGCTATTAGTTGCCCCACTACCGTTACATGAACCTTGTTCTCTTTTTGGCTTTAGACAGACTTTTGGCCAATGCCCCATTAAGTTGCAGTTAAAACATCTCGTGTCACCATTTCTGATGATTTTCGTAACTCCTTTTGGTCCGCCTGTTTTGAGAATTCCACTTTTCTCCGGCAGAAGTACACCAGCGAATGTCCGAAGCATATTCACGGGATTTTCGAAATTGTGGAGCTTTGCATGTATTCGCAAATACTCCGACGGAATACCTTCGATGAGGCTATGCAAAAACTCCTCGTCGTCCATGTTCAGATGTCGAGCCGAAATTGACTTGGCGTCAAAGTACAATGCAAATTTTTCATTACACTGCCAAATTCGTGCTTCGAATTAACGTCGAAGATCGGCTTTTGATAATATGCCGCCAAACGCAACATTTATATTGTCCAGCTGTTCTGCAATCGGCTTCGTTATTCTTGTTGGATCTGCGTTCAGCCAATTCAAAGCGCTGTTTTTATACCCTGAAAAATGGGTATAAGGGTATATTGTATTTGTGCAAAATCCAAATGTATGTAACAGGCAGAAGGAAGCATCTCCGACCCCATAAAGTATATATATTCTTGATCAGCACCGATAGCCGAGTCGATCTAGCCATGTCCGTCTGTCTGTCCGTCCGTCCGTCCGTCCGTCAGTATGTATGAACGCAAGGATCTCAGAACCTATAAGAGCTAGAGACTTGAAGAGATGTAGATGTAGATGCTCCTAGTTCCCGCGCAGATCGAGTTTGTTTCCGATAATCGACAACTTACTCCGTTTGCAAGCAATCGATAAAAATCTATATCGATATCCTGTTTTTGGGCAATTTTAGTAAATAATAAGAGCTAAAGTCACCAAACTTGACATATAGCTTCTAAAATAGAATATATATGTATATATATATATGTTTTATGTTGGAAGAAGAGAGTTATGGGTATCCCCTAGTCGGGAGCTCCCGACTAGAACCTCTTACTTGTTATAACATTGCAGAGGGTATTATAATTTTGTTGTGGAATGTGTAACGCATAGAAGGATACATCTCCGACCCCATAAAGTATATATATTCTTGATCAGTATCAACAGCCGAGTCGATATAGCCATGTCCGTCTGTCCGTCTGACCGTCTGTCCGTCTGTCTGTTTCTAGTCTCTCAGTTTTAAAGCTATCTTAATGAAACTTTGCAGAACTCCCTCTTTCTGTTGCACGCAGCACATATTTCAAAACCAGCTGGATCGGACCACTATATCATATAGCTGCCATAAGAACGAACGGTCGAATATTAAGTTTTTGTATGAGAAAACATTTTGTTTATCAAGATATCTCACATATATGCAAAATTCTATTAAGATCGGCCCACATATAGCTGCCATAGAAACGATCGGCCGAAAATTAAGTTGTTGTATGAAAAACAATTTGTTTTTCAAGATATCTTAACTTTTCTATGCTCTTCATTTAAATGCAAAATCCTATTTAGATCGGTACACTATATCATATAGCTGCCACAGGAACGATCGGTCGAAAACTAGGTTTTTGATTAAAAACCTTTTGTGTTTTTCTAGATATCTTGCCCAAACTCGGCATTAACTATTAACCCAGTGCTTCTTAGATACGGGCAAATCCCTATAAGCATTTTGAAAAGGTTTGGTCTGCAAGGGTATTAGATTTTTCGGCATGCCGAAGATAGCCTTTCTTTTTCGTCATTATTGATCTCGTCACACAACAACAAAAAAAGGCACAGATGTCCTCTACGCTCGACCACATATGTCCTCACAAACATTCCCAGCTTTAAGTAGGGGCCTGGCTTGCCGGCAGGCCATAAATTTTACCCATCGGGGCGGTGATTTCTTTATCCTATTTACATAACACTCTTTTTATATACTATACATATCTTCATTCTTTTTTCCTATAAAGATTATTTTAAATTTTTACTTTTGAACATTAATAACACCCTTCTTCTTAGCTGTAGGCTCTAATGGCGTCACTGACAAAATTAGCTTTGAAAAGGGGCATTGCTGACCGGACGGGCAAATAAAACACCTCCATCCGTCGGTGATACCATTAGAAAATTGTGTATTCTAACTAGCCTTTTAGCATTTAATTTTCATAAGGTATGTAAATTGTATTCAAAAATTAGGAAGACATATGTTTTGTCGACCATTATTAAATAAATAAATGTAAATACATGTAAAAGCAATCCTCCTCGCGCTCTCACATGGGCGGATTCTGGGAAGCAAGCGTACAAAAGTTTTAAGACCCACTTCGACAAATCCACCTCATCCTCAAAATATACATTTGAGAAGTTCTCGATTCTCCTGTCGAAGATTGGAGCCCCGACCAATTTATTAGCTCTAAGTCCAAGACACTTCATAGTTGGTGGTTCACCATTTTCAGCACACGAGACAGTAATCAAAGAAGAAGACATCTCCATAATTAACCGATGGCAGTGTCTCAAAGCTCGCTATCAGCAATTCTACTTTCGGTGGAAGAGCGAGTATCTAAAATAGCTCCATAATCGAAATAAATGGCAATCCCTACAAGGGACCTCCAAGTCGGTGGCATGGTTGTTTTCATGGAAGATAGCCTACCAGTAAATGAATGGGGCCTGGGGCGAATCAATCTCGGCCCAGTCGATAAGATCCGCGTAGTAAACGTTCTCATGGTGTTATCCGAAGGCCAATAGCACATTCATATAATTTTCATCCGATAATAACGCATTTCATTGTCCAGTTCACTCCTCTGCATTGAAGCCATATGGCGCCTTCATCCAAGCGACACAACCAAATCCAGGGAACGGATTCCTTACGATGCCGGGTCTGCAGAGAAATCCATGCACGACGCGGCTCACAAAGCTTACGCCCCAGAAGCGGCCCCGAGCAGTCCTTAAAAACAAATATGGCTTCAATTGACTGACTCACTGGACAGTTATGTCACAACGGAGCAAAATGAAAAATGTTCAATGAAGATCACCACAGCCTGCTCCACATACGGAATCCCCGAAGCTATCGTCCCTCTCAGTCAGCCAGGAAGCCTACAAAGAGAGCTTCTGGCTCCTCGCCCTCGAGCGGCTCACCACAATCACGCCGACATCAAATGCATATATATATTCTAATTTTAAAGCTATATGTGAAGTTTGGTGACTCTAACTCTTATTATTTACCAAAATTGCCCAAAAAACAGGATATCGAAACGGAGTAAGTTATCGATTATCGGAAACAAACGAAATAAATGGAAATCCCTACAAGGAACGGATTCCCTCAGATGCCGAGTCTGCAGAGAAATCCATGCACGACGCGGCTCATGAAGCTTACGCCCCAGAAGCGGCTCCGAGCAGTCCTTAAAAACAAATATGGCTTCAACTGACTGACTCACCAAAACACTGGACAGTCATGTCGCAGCGGGGCAAAATGAAACATTTTCAAGAAAGATCACCTCAGCCTGCTCCACATGCGGAATCCCCGAAGATCTCGTCCCTCTCAGTCAGCCAGGAAGCCTACAAAGAGAGCTTCTGGGTCCTCGCCCTCCAGCGGCTCACCACAATCATGCCAAAGCCCTTCCACCATGAGGACGTCGCTTAAGTCCCTTCTCCAGCACATCCTACCCACCGCGACTCTGGTCTCCGGACAGGCGAATGTCATACGCAATGATTGTACTACGCTCCAAGACCCGAGGGGTCATTTCAAAGGATTACCCCCAACTAAGTTCTACAACTCCAACTGAAGCCATCAACGCGGATATAAAAGAACAGCTCAGCAATGTCCTCTCCTCCTTATTGCTCACTCTCTCTCTCTCTCTTATTTTCATTGTTGATCTCGTCACACAACAGCAAACAAGTATGAGGTTCTGGTCGGGAGCTCCCGACTAGGGGATACCCTGAACCCTCTTCTTTCAACATCAAATGCATATATATATTCTATTTTAGAAACTAAATGTCAAGTTTGGTGACTCTGGCTCTTATTATTTACCAAAATTGCCTAAAAAACAGGATATCGATATTGATTTTTATCGATTGTTTGGAAACGGAGTAAGTTATCGATTATCGGAAACTCGATCTGCGCAGGCACTAGGAGCACTTACATCTAAAATTTCAATTCTCTATCTCTTATAGGCTCTGAGATCCTTGCGTTCATACAGTGTATGCAACTGCTTAGAACCTAAGCCAAAATATAAGTAAATTTGACCTTTCACAACAACACATTATAATTCAGTTTATTCTGCGAGTTTATAGAAATTACAAGGTTATTTGGCTGTGGCTCAGAAAAGTTCTTTGTTTCTCCTCGATCAACACCGAAAGATTGCACACGATAGGAGGGAATATGCAATTTTATAGAAGCTGCGACAAGTGCAAGAGAGGCTTGCCAACCTTGTTTATAATAAACAGCTGTTTCGCTAGACTAAGATTACTTCTTATGTTTACATGAGTGTTTGCTTATGCCTTTTTGATGCGGCTGCTGCAGAATCCAACATACTCCCCCCGTTGGAAGCCTGACTTTCAACAGAATCCTTAAGGGGCAGCAGACACAGCTTGTTTACGGCTCTTCGGATGATTCCAGCCGTGGTCTTCAGATCAGCTACAAGATTTACTGCATCCTTCCCAGGATTCAAGTTAATTACCCTACCAAGCGGCCACAGCATGGGAGGCAAATTTTCGTCTTTAACGAGCACCATGTCGTTGATGCACAACGCTTGTGTTTAAGTGCGCCATTTAGCTCACTGTTGTAGCAAGGTTAGGTACTCTTCACGCCATCGAGCCAAGAACACCTGTAGTAGCTGCGTCACACGCTGCCAGCCATCTAAACGGTCGTAGTTTAAATTGGTTAAGTCTGGCTCGATGATGGCTGTTGAGGGACCACCAAGCAGAAGATGAGCAGGATTCAGGACATCTAGATCTGCTGGGTTTTCTGAAAGCGAGAGTAATGGGCGTGAGTTAACAATAGCTGTGATTTGGCAAACAAGAGTACGAAGCTCTTCAAAGGTAAATAAAGAGCGGCCGACAGAGCGATAGAAATAGTGCTTGGCCAACTTCACTGCCGCCTCCCATAGTCCACCAAAGTGCGGAGAACGGGGGCGATGAATTTCCACTCGATGTCATCGGCGAGGCATTACTGCCGAACTGCTTCCATGTGGGGATCGCTAAGCAAGAGACGCTTCAATCCAACCAGCTCATTCTTCGATCCATCGAAGTTTGTTGCGTTGTCAGACCAAATTTGACTGGGTTTGCCACGAGTGGCGATGAATCGCTTTAGATCACTCAAAATTGTAGCGGTCGATAGGTCCTTGACTAGCTCTAGGTACATTGCCTTGCTGGTGAAGCAAATAAAGACGCTGACGTAGCACTTGATTTACGGGCTCGTACGAACTTACGACTTGTAGAAGAAGGGTCCGCAGTAATCGACTCCAGTTACGGTGAAGGCTCGAACGATTTCCACACGCTCTCTTGGAAGACTTGCCATCACAGGCTCGACGAAAATAGGCCTCGCTCTGAAGCACCTCACACATTTACAAACTTCTTTGGAGACTGTTCTCAATCCACCAATCGGCCAATATTTAAGTCGAATTTTGGGGGGGACCAGGGTGTAGAATTCTTTCATGAAACTGAACGATGACAGCTAAGGTGATTGCACGACGCCATGCAGTATAATGGGATGTTGCGCATCATAGTCCAGGGACGAATTGCTAAGCCGGCCACCCACACGGAGGAAGTCACTTTCATCCAGAAATGGTGCAAGAGATGCAACGGAGCTGGATTTTTTCACATTTCCATGAGAATAAATCACCTTGATGTCATCCCACAAGTTCGCTCTCTGTACAACCCGAAGAAGAATGCGAGTACCGTTATGAATTTCTGCAGCAGTGAGTCCATGATGCCTTATACGCTTCATGAATTTGTACACATAGCCGAATGTGCTCTACATGGAGCCAAATTAGTTGGTGTGCTTGCATCCCAGAGATAAATCTGCATGTGGGGACTTAATGATTTTCCTCAATTCAATCACTGCCAGTATGGAGTGGCGATATGTTCCGCCGGTCAAAAATCCCGCTGACATTCTTTCTGGAGGCACATAGCATATCTGGAGCTAACTCAGTTGCTGGACCCAGAGAGAAAGTCGTCAGATGGCTGGGATATTGTCTCGTGGAAACTTCAAGCTTCGAAAGTGGTGTGCCAGTCACCAAGAAGTCCTCAATGGAAAAGCTTATGAAGATAGGGAACAGTACTTGAAGTTCGATGATGGAAGCGATGTCACCAAGGCCCTTGGTCTTGTATGGGAACCAGCGATCCACTAGTTGCTATTTTCATTTTAGGTTCTAGATTTTACTGTTAAATCCTGCAGGCGATCAGTTCTGTCTATTGTTGCCCGCTTTTATGATCCGCTTGGACTTTTGGGACCAGTCATAACTAAGGCAAAGATATTTCTTCAACAGCTTTGTAAGGACAAATTAACTTAAGATGAAAGCTTGCCGATTGCACGTGATACGACCTAGAGGGAGCTATGCATCAGTTTTCACAACATTCGCCATGTATCGTTTCCCAGAGTAGTATTCTTCGAAGGAGCTGATGTTGAAATACATGGATTTTGCGATGCCAGTGTGGATGCCTATGGAGCCTGCATCTACGTGGTGGCCAGGAGTCCACTAGCCACAAGTCGCATCCTTTGCTCCAAGTCTCGAGTTGCGCCATTAAAAACATTGACTATCCCGAAACTAGAATTGTGTGGAGCGAAGCTGTTGGCTAGTCTGATGCATGAAGTCAAGCGCACAGGCATCTTTGTCAGCCAGTTTTATTACTGGTGCGATTCGTCCGTTGTCCTGTTCTGGATAAGAGATGAGCCCTTCAAATTTAACTTCTTCGTGGCAAATCGTGTGGCTGCCATACAAGAACTCACTGCCAGTATGGAGTGGCGATATGTTCCGCCGGACAGAAATCCCGCTGACATTCTTTCTAGAGGCACAGTTCCCAACGTCCTAGCCCAATCGGAGCTCTGGTTTTATGGTCCATCCTATATATTAAATGGTCGCCTAAATTGGCCGGCGTCCTGTCTGCCTGAAACTCAAACCATTGAATTGAGGAAAAGAGTACTAATCATTAAGTCCCAACATGCAGATTTATCTCTGGGATGCATGCACACCGACTAATTTGGCTCCATGTAGAGCACATTCGGCTATGTGTACAAATTCATGAAGCGTATAAGGCATCATGGACTCACTGTTGCAGACATTCATAACGGTACTCGCATTCTTCTTCGGGTTGTACAGAGAGCGAACTTGTGGGATGACATCAAGGTGATTCATTCTCATGGAAATGTGAAAAAATCCAGCGCCGTTGCATCTCTTGCACCATTTCTGGATGAAAGTGACTTCCTCCGTGTGGGTGGCCGGCTTAGCAATTCGTCCCTGGACTATGATGCGCAACATCCCATTATACTGCATGGCGTCGTGCAATCACCGTAGCTGTCATCGTTCAGTTTCATGAAAGGATTCTACACCCTGGTCCCCGTGCATTTCTAGCCAAAATTCGACTTAAATATTGGCCGATTGGTGGATTGAGAACAGTCTCCAAAGAAGTTTGTAAATGTGAGAGGTGCTTCAGAGCGAGGCCTATTTTCGTCGAGCCTGTGATGGCAAGTCTTCCAAGGGAGCGTGTGGAAGTCGTTCGAGCCTTCACCGTAACTGGAGTCGATTACTGCGGCCCCTTCTTCTATAAGTCGTAAGTTCATACGAGCCCGTAAATCAAGTGCTACGCCAGCGTCTTTATTTGCTTCACCAGCAAGGCAATGTACCTAGAGCTAGTCAAAGACCTATCGACCGCTACAATTTTGAGTGATCTAAAGCGATTCATCGCCACTCGTGGCAAACCCAGTCAAATTTGGTCTGACAACGCAACAAACTTCGATGGATCGAAGAATGAGCTGGTTGGATTGAAGCGTCTCTTGCTTAGCGATCCCCACATGGAAGCAGTTCGGCAGTAATGCCTCGCCGATGACATCGAGTGGAAATTCATCGCCCCCGTTCTCCGCACTTTGGTGGACTATGGGAGGCGGCAGTGAAGTTGGCCAAGCACTATTTCTATCGCTCTGTCGGCCGCTCTTTATTTACCTTTGAAGAGCTTCGTACTCTTGTTTGCCAAATCACAGCTATTGTTAACTCACGCCCATTACTCTCGCTTTCAGAAAACCCAGCAGATCTAGATGTCCTGAATCCTGCTCATCTACTGCTTGGTGGTCCCTCAACAGCCATCATCGAGCCAGACTTAACCAATTTAAACTACGACCGTTTGGATGGCTGGCAGCGTGTGACGCAGCTACAACAGGTGTTCTTGGCTCGATGGCGTGAAGAGTACCTCACCTAAATGGCGCACTTAAACACAAGCGTTGTGCATCAACGACATGGTGCTAAAGACGAAAATCTGCCTCCCATGCGGTGGCCGCTTGGTAGGGTAATTAACTTGAATCCTGGGAAGGATGGAGTAAATCTTGTAGCTGATCTGAAGACCACGGCTGGAATTATCCGAAGAACCGTAAACAAGCTGTGTCTGCTGCCCCTTAAGGATTCTGTTGAAAGTCAGGCTTCCAACGGGGGGAGTATGTTGGATTCTGCAGCAGCCGCATCAAATAAGCATAAGCAAACACTCATGTAAACATAAGAAGTAATCTTAGTCTAGTGAAACAGCTGTTTATTATAAACAAGGTTGGCAAGCCTCTCTTGCACTTGTCGCAGCTTTTATAAAATTGCATATTCCCTCCAATCTTGTGCAGTCTTTCGGTGTTGATCGAGGAGAAACAAAGAACTTTTCTGAGCCACAGCCAAATAACCTTGTAATTTCTATAAACTCGCAGAATAAACTGAATTATAATGTGTTGTTGTGAAAGGTCAAAATTGACTTTTTTTTTGGCTTTGGTTCTAAGCAGTTGCATACACTGTATGAACGCAAGGATCTCAGAGGCTATAAGAGCTAGAGACTTGAAATTTTAGATGTAAGTGCTCCTAGTGCCTGCGCAGATCGAGTTTATTTCCGATAATCGATAACTTACTCAGTTTCCAAACAATCGATAAAAATCAATATCGATATCCTGTTTTTTGGGCAATTTTGGTAAATAAGAGAGCTAAAGTCACCAAACTTGACTTATTGCCTTTAAAATAGAATATATATATGCATTTGATGCTGGAAGAAGAGGGTTCAGGGTATCCCCTAGTCGGGAGTTCCCGACCAGAACCTCATACTTGTTTGTTGTTGTGTCTCGTCACACACCATCAACCATGAAAATAAGAGAGAGAGAGTGAGCAAAAAGGAGGAGAGGACATTGCTGAGCTGTTCTTTCATATCCGTTGATGGCTTCAGTTGGAGTTGTAGAACTTAGGTCATCTTAGAAATGACCCCTCGGGTCTTGGAGCGTAGTACAATCATTGCGTCTGACATTCGCCTGTCCGGAGACCAGAGTCGCGGTGGGTAGGATGTGCTGGAGAAGGGACTTAAGCGACGTCCTCATGGTGGAAGGGCTTTGGCATGATTGTGGTGAGCCGCTGGAGGGCGAGGACCCAGAAGCTCTCTTTGTAGGCTTCCTGGCTGACTGAGAGGGACGAGATCTTCGGGGATTCCGCATGTGGAGCAGGCTGAGGTGATCTTTCTTGAAAATGTTTCATTTTGCCCCGCTGCGACATGACTGTCCAGTGTTTTGGTGAGTTAATCAGTTGAAGCCATATTTGTTTTTAAGGACTGCTCGGAGCCGCTTCTGGGGCGTAAGCTTCATGAGCCGCGTCGTGCATGGATTTCTCTGCAGACTCGGCATCTGAGGGAATCCGTTCCTTGTAGGGATTTCCATTTATTTCGATTATGGAGCTTTCTTAGATACTCGTTCTACCACCGAAAGCAGAATTGCTGATGGCGACCTTTGAGACACTGCCATCGGTTAATTATCGAGATGTCTTTTTCTTGGACTACTTGCTCGTTTGCTGAATATAGTCGGCCACCAACTAGGAAGTGTCCTGGACTTAGAGCCAATAAATCGGTATAAATCTTGGACAGGAGAATCGAGAACTCCTCAAATGTATATATTGAGGATGCGGTGGATTTGTGGAAGTGGGTCTTAAAGCTTTTGTACGCCTGCTTTCCACAATCCGCCCATGTGATAATGTATTCACATACACACATACATACATTATGAAAATTAAATGCTAAAAGCATAGTTAGAATGCACAATTTTCTAATAGAAGGATGGAGGTGTTTTATTTGCCCGTCCGGCCAGCAATGCTCCTTTTCACAGTTAATTTTGTCAGTAACGCTATTAAAGCCTATAGCTAAGAAAGAGGGTGTTAGTAGGGAAAATAGTGTTCAAAAGTAAAAATTAAAAATAATCTTAATGGTAAAAAAGAAAGAAAGAAGTTTTTAATAAAGTAAAGAAATGTATACCAGATAATTAGAGTATTATGTATATAGGATAAAGAAATAGTGATGAGAAATCACCGACCCGATGGGAGAAAATTTATGGCTTGTCCGGCAAGCTATGGCCCTACTTATAGCTGGGAATAGTCAGTAAGTTCCCGTAGGTATCCTGAAAGCAACGATTTTATTTAGGGGTAGAAAAAGTTCGGTGGAGAAAACATAACATACATAGCACGCGAAAAGAATTGTGCATAGAGAAATCTGTTGTGCACGTTGCTAGGAATAAGGGGCGATAATTCCTGTTTAGTCTAGAAGGAACAAAGGACTGAAGACGCCCTAATAGAAAAGAAGAATCTATGTCGCCAACAATAAACTTCTGTCGGAAGACAATACCGAGGATTGTCCTACGGTTGCTTAACGATGGAAGATCGAGAAGAAGAAGCCTGCTGGAGTATAAAATAATCTTGTAGACATGAATGATGAAGGAGATAAGTGTATGAAAGAATAAGTTTCACATCGTCCGCGTACATAAGTACACGGCATGTAATATCACCGCGGGGAGATCATTTATAACGAGAAAGAAAGGCTATCTTCGGCACGCCGAAGATCTAATACCCTTGCAGACCCAACCTCTTCATAATACTTATGTGCTTTGCTCGTATCTAACAAGCACAGGGCAAATAGTTAATGCCGAGTTTGGCCAAGATATCTTGATAAACAAAATGTTTTTTCATACAACAACTTAATTTTCGACCGATCGTTCCTATTGCAGCTATATGATATAGTGTTCCGATCTTAATAGGATTTTGCACATATATGAGAAGTATGGTAAAACTAATAAATGCCGAGTTTGGTCAAGATATCTTGATAAACAAAATGTTTTTTCATACAAAAACTTAATTTTCGACCGATCGTTCCTATGGCAGCTATATGATATAGTGTTCCGATCTTAAAAGGATTTTGCATATATATGAGGAGTAAAGTAAAACTAATAAATGCCGAGTTTGGTCAAAATATCTTGATAAACAAAATGTTTTTTCATACAAAAACTTAATTTTCGACCGATCGTTCCTATGGCAGCTATATGATATAGTGGTCCGATCATAATTGGATTTTGCATTTATATGAGGAGCATAGTAAAACTAATAAATGCCGAGTTTGGTCAAGATATCTTGATAAACAAAATGTTTTTTCATACAAAAACTTAATGTTCGACCGATCGATCCTATAGCAGCTACATAATATAGTGTTCCGATCTTAAAAATATTTTGCATATATATGAGGAGTAAAGTAAAACTAATAAATTCTGAGTTTGGTCAAGATATCTTGAAAAACAAAATGTTTTTTCATACAAAAACTTAATTTCCGACCGATCGTTCCTATTGCAGCTATATGATATAGTGTTCCGATCTTAAAAATATTTTGCATATATATGAGGAGTAAAGTAAAACTAAAAAATTCTGAGTTTGTTCAAGATATCTTGATAAACAAAATGTTTTTTCATACAAAAACTTAATTTTCGACCAATCGATCCTATGGCAGCTATATGATATAGTGTTCCGATTATAATAGGATTTCGCATATATATGAGGAGTATGGTAAAACTAATAAATGCCGAGTTTGGTCACGATATCTTGATAAACAAAATGTTTTTCCTTACAAAAACTAAATTTTCGACCGATCGTTCCTATGGCAGCTATATGATATAGTGGTCCGATCTTAATAGGATCTTGTATATATATGAGGAGTAAAGTAAAACTAATAAATGCCGAGTTTGGTCAAGATATCTTGATAAACAAAATGTTTTTCCTTACAAAAACTAAATTTTCGACCGATCGTTCCTATGGCAGCTATATGATATAGTGGTCCGATCCAGCTGGATTTCACATATGTGCTGGGTGCAAGTGAAAGAGGGACTTCTGCAAAGTTTCATTAAGATAACTTTAAAACTGAGAGCCGTGAAGGCGAACGAATGATCCTGTTCATTTGTTGCTTAATAAGAAAGGGTATCGAGAGGTATATCTGAACACTAACCAACTTGGCCATTGATCACTACAACACAGCTTATGATTCGAAAGTTCCATCTCGAGAACTCAAAGTTTGAAGAAGACCGTGGTCATTGAAAAGTTGAACTTTCACTTATATATCTTTTAAATGATATACTCCCATGGACTTTCCTGATTCATTTTGAAGCTCGTAATAGTCGGCACTAAGTTTTATAATTACTTTGGCTGTCAAGATTACTGGTGCTAGTTTACTACAGAAGTTCTTTCCAGCATTGCTTTGCGCGAAATTGCGGGCACAGACAGTATCGCCAATCTTCAACTGAATGGTTCTACTTTGTAGAGTGTATCTTCTATGAGGAGAACCTCATGAGAGACACGCACATTCTCTTTGGCTTTGGTGCGTGCAAGCTGCAATATATCGGGGCGACATAATGGATAGTCATCGGTCAGGACATCTAGTTTCCGCAAGAGCTCATAATCTTTGCCATTACAAATCATATTTTGCCCGAAACTCAAAAAGTATGGGGAATGTCCTGTGCTACGTTGGATAGTAGCTCTCTGTGAGCCACTAAATTCGCTCAGATTTTCGTCCCAGTGCGTATGATCTTTACCGACATACGCTCTAATAGCTGCTAGCATTAAGGCGTTCGCTTGCGTTAGCCTGTGGAGAATAAATTGCGGTGCATATCTGCGATATTCCAAATCGAGTACGAAAGGCTTTGAAGTATCCAGATCTGAACTGGCAACCGTTGTCCGTCAATACATTTTCTGGGACTTCAAAGGTATAGAAGGCGAAATTCTCTTGGTATTCACAGATTTTGTTCGATGTGAACTTTCTAAACGGCTGCAAGAAAGGAAACTTCGTATTGTGATCGACAATAATCAGGAGACCTATATTCCCCTTCTTGAAACGTGGGTACGGGCCTAACTTTTAACTGTCCATATCCGATTATAAAACCAATATACTTACTTTATCTCGGTCATACAGAACTTGGATTTGGTGATATTAATGGTCAAGTTGGCAGATAGCTGGCTATTTAAGAGTCTCATGTGAGAGTGAAAATCATCGGAGAGGACCAAAAGGTCATCTAAATAGACGAAAACTCTTGTGCGTAAGTGCGCTGGGTTCACCTGATCCATCAATCGGCAAAGGGTCTGAGCTGCATTACAAAGTCCGATCGGCATGACTTTGTATTGGTACAGCGGACACAGTAAATGCTGTGTATTGACGGGATTTCTCTTCTAGTGGTATTTGCCAAAACGCGTGCTTCATGCCCGGTAATAAAACGGGTTGGAGGCAATCGTCTAATGATGCCGTCAATGTGCGGAAGTGGGGACGCGTCTTTGCGAGTACATTTGTTCACTTCCCGCGAGTCTAGATATAGGCGAACTTTTTCTCCCTTCTTCACTAAAACGCCATTACTGCTCCATGGACTTTTGGACTCTTCGATAGCATCCATAGACAGCATATTTTATATTTTAGTGAACATGAGTTTCTCCTTAGCGGGAGAACCAGGACTCGCTCACAGCTGTCTACTTTGCCGAAAATACGGTTTCTAGCGATCATATAGTGCGCTAACCTGACATAAAACGGTAGGTATAGTTTACTAGTGGGATACACTAATTGGTTAAGACTCGCTGTGGCGTCACGAATGTTGTCTGCGTATCCACTTTGCAGTTTTCCGGCGGATGACATACCTTGCAAATACCTTCATAACAAAATATGGTTCTCGGTTCAAGATAGTGTTCATAGCGATGACCGAATCTACCGCAGTTCCAACACTTTATACTTTTATGCTGTATTGCAGAAATTTCTAATTGCTCATCTAGTTCTGAGATATAGGGACGGTGTGATCTGACGGTTTGAGTTTTGTTTTGCTTACAAAATTGCTCATGAGTCCGTATTTCATTCCGCAGTCCCGCTAGCGTGGCTATATTTAGATGCATCAGCTCATAGCAAAGCAACGGTGTTACGGGGCGAAGTGAAAATGTCTATTGTCCCTAAGTCCTACTGGGTATCGCATTTTTCTGTAAGCGGCGCTCGCTTCTTATGCTGGAAGTGCACCCTTAGAATTAGTTTGTACATACAGAAGTCAATATCACGCAGTTGCAAAATTTGCCGTTTCGTCGAGGTTCACTTTCGTTTTGTTCTTGAAGCTGAGTAAGAGAAGATAAGCGCGTGCGGAGCACGAATGTAAGCCTCATAAACTTGTTAAATATGTGCAGATCATTAAATAATGAAAGATAATAAATATTTCAGCAATCGTACGTAGCGTATTGAATCGTATCGTATCGGACATCGAATCGAATGTTGTTCCTTTCGACGCTAGAAATCTCTCTCGGCTTGGAATTCCGCACCAAAAGATGTACTAATGACGGCTAACGAGCTTTTCAACCTCGAATTGAAATTCTTCAAAAGCTTCCCTATCTCCTTGCCGTCTAGCGTTTATGGCTTCCCAGATATCCATATCAGTTTCTATATCATCGAACTTCTTTCGAAATTCCTGGCAAAAGGTATTCCAAGTAAAATTTGGATTGCTACGATAGAATTTCCAGAACCACTCGTTGGCTTTGCCTCCAAGGAGCAAATGCAAATGGTCGCACATAAGACTGTGGTTGCCATACAAGTTTTGCTTTGCCATAGAGCGGATGCGGTATAAATCTTCAGTAGAAACGGAGTATTGCTACTGCCTCGACTTTCGGATGTATTAGCTGACGGGGCAACTCTTTCCGCTGAGGCAGTTCATTGGGACACCGCTCTATCCAGACGGATAGCAGCCATTTGCTTTCTAATTATTTCAGTCAATCTCTGCATCATTTGCTGTTGATGCGACTGCAGGGCCGATTGTATCATCTGGTTGATATCTTCTACATTTGCTTCTTTAGAGGTATCTAAGTCTCTAACGTCCACGCTCACTTGATCCGGATTAAAATATATATATGTTGAAATTCATATGATTGTGCGACAATATATGGCAGATTGGGCTATTCTCTTTTGGGCATTTTTACAAAAATGGTGTGCGTGTTTTAAAACTAAAGAGAAAATGGACTAGTATTAATATAGATAAAAGTCTTATATGTTTAATGAAATGTCAAGATATCGGCGATACTGTACTGTACTGTGCTGTACGAATGGCTTACGAACATGACAGGTTGCCTTTCCAACGCGCCGAGTCCATCTGGAGCAGCGCTCGCTGCGTTCACTTTCACTACACCTAAAGTCACACGCTCCGGCCAGTCTCGGTTCACTTTGTGCCACAGGAGCTTATGAAAGACGCTGGCAAGCACTAACCAGCGTCGGTACCGTGGTGATGATCAAGTGTTGTTGCCAATGGCATCAAGTTAAGGCCTGTAGGTCGCACCCTTCGTGTTACGTGTGCGTGAACAGATCACTGAATCCGCGGTTCTTCCAAAAAAGCTATCGTGGGATTAATTGGCCGGCCGGTCTCGTCCGCAAATGTGCACGAAAGGGGCAGCGCGAAAGCGTTTGCAGAAGCCGGCCGGTTGCGTGACTTAGTTTTCACCGCTGTAAAACAGATTTTGGTTAACTCCGATATCACTTAGATTCACAAGTCGACAAGGAGACGCAGAGAGCCCGGATAGTTGTCCGATACAGGCGTTTTTCATCTGACCTGCAATGTACAAAATGACGCATTAGTTTAAATTTATCTTTCCTGCTGTATTAGTACCTAAGGCTACGTTAAAAGATTTAAATCACTTATATACTGAAAGGAAACGGCCCAAGATATACTGACATACAATTTTAGACAATGATAGTTCAAGATATATTTTCATTAGTTAAGCAGCGCTAAGCTCTTTACAAAGTGCTCTTATTCGTGTGTGGCGTAAAATTTTCCTTTTAATACCCTGAACCCATTAAAAATGGGTAAAAATGGTATTATGTATTTGTGCAAATGTATGTAACAAGCGGAAGAAAGCATCTCCGACCCCATAAAGTGATCAGCATCAATAGCCGAGTCGATTTAGCCATGTCAATTTGTCTGTTCGTCCGTATGTATGAACGTAAGGATATCAGAACCTATAAGAGCAAAAGATGAAATTTTAGCTGTAGCTAGGAGGACTCCTAGTGCCTGCGCAGATCGAGTTTGATTCAAATAATCGATAACTTACCCCGTTTCCAAGCAATCGATAAGAATCGATATCGAAATCCTGTTTTTTGAGTAAATATTAGTAGTTAGAGTCACCAAACTTGATATGCTGCTTCTAGAATATTATATATATATCAAGTATCTTTAATTTTAAACCTATCGCCACCTCCCCGCTACCACCGCAGAGTAATAAATCAAGTTAATAACCCAACTTGTATTGCCCACCAATTTAAGCTACATTCCAATGCAATTTAATTTTTGAGAATACACAAATATTCCATGGTAAAAATTTCATTATTCTCTAGATCTTACAGTTTCTAAGATCCGTGCGTTCACACATACGGACGGACGGACAGACGGATAGACGGACAGACAGACTGACATGGCTAGATCGACTCGGCTGTTGATGCTGATCAAGAATATAAATACTTTATGGGGTTGGAGATGCTTCCTTCTGCCTGTTATATACGCTTGCACAAAAACATTATACCCATTTTACCCATTTTTAATGGGTTCAGGGTATTACAAAAACACGGATCGGAACCAATTTTGTTTACGAAGTGTCAAAATGTGAACTTCATAAACATCGACGACACGGACATACCGCACATCGTAAGGGAAGATTTTAACAAAATGATTAAACAAAGGTCAAAGGCCTTCGCGGACCCAAACGAGTCCCTGCCTTATAACATTAACACGACAGCTACCATACGAACTGATGGACAGGCCGTCTATTCAAGACTACTCTCACCCAATGTACGTTGCAAATATTGACAGTGCAGAGGGTAAATTACTTCTAGCAGATGGCATAATAAGGCCGTCCAGATCTCCTTATAATACCCCAATATGGTTAATCGACAAAAATGGTGTCGACGAGTTGGAACTCAGGATGAAAAGACTGGTAATAGATTTTCGAAAACTAAACCAGCAGACTATTGACAACAAATACCCTATACCTTCTATTACAACCATATTGACAAACATAGAAAAAGCCCAGTACTTCACGACACTGGACTTAAAATCAGGTTTCCACCAATTAGAACTTTCGGAGAAAGAGCGAGAGAGAAAAGACAGATTTTTCGGTAAGCTATGGGAAGTATGAATTTGCAGACTTCCTTTGGGCTTAAAAAAGCCCCTAGATATTCCAACTCCACAAAATGCTCCCGCCGCGCTCTAACTTGGAAGTATACCGGGCCTGCCTCGAGGACACATTAGAGCTCAACGTCACCATAAATACAGCAAGTGAACTGGAGAGCTACGTTGACCACCTCACAGCGAAAATTACGGAAGCTGCTAGACGTGCAGCCCCGCAAACCCTGCCTCACACTCGTACCTTCAGAAGGTCCCTACTAAGCCCTGAAGCCAGGAGTCTTCTTGCCGACAAAAGACGTCTAAGGAGGCTGTACATCCGCAACGGAGACCTCTCCATAAAGGCAGAAATCGTAAGCGCGTCCAACCGGCTCAGACGACTGCTGGCTAGGACTCGAACGGAAAATCTAGACAGCTTCCTCGAAGCAACTGGGCATGACGGCAACAGCACCTTTTCAGTGTGGAAGCTCACCAGAAGCATTAAGAGGCAAACAGTTTTTACCTCCCCGATCACGGATCACTCTGGCCTCTGGCTCCGATCGGACGAGGAAAAGGCCAATGCGTTTGCTAACTACTTGGAGACAACCTTCAAGCCATTCGACTTCGCAGACGTTGCACAGCGCCGTAAAGTAGCCGAGTCACTGGACGCTCCACTGCAGATGGCTCTCCCGATAAGAAGCATCTCCCCCGCGGAAATCGGGACACAGCTGAAAATGCTTGAGCTAAAGAAGACCCCAGGATGCGATGAAATCGACAACAGAGCAGCTAAGACTCTCCCACGCAAAGGAGTTATGGCGCTCGCCATAATTTTCAACTCCATGCTCCGCCTTGGCCACTTTCCGAAGCAATGGAAACATGCGAAAATTGTGATGATCGCCAAACCCGGTAAGCCGCTAACTCAACTTGAGTCCTACCGCCCTATAAGCCTTCTGCCGACGCTCTCAAAAGTCTTTGAGCGACTTCTGCTAAGCCGTCTCTTAGAACTCGACGAGGTCACGCGCCTGGTCCCGGATCATCAGTTTGGCTTCAGAAAGTCTCACGGCTGCCCCGAGCAGGTCCACCGGGCAGTAAAACATGTACTAGAAGCTTTTGAGCAGAAGCAATACTGCGTCGGCGTTTTCCTCGATGTCAAGCAAGCGTTTGACAAGGTCTGGCACGATGGTCTTCTGTTCAAGATCAAACTGATACTCCCAGCGCCATACTTCAGCATCCTTAGCTCCTTTCTGGCAGGACGCACCTTTAATGTGGCCGTTAAAGACCAAAGGTCGGCAATTAAGGGCATCAAAGCAGGTGTCCCACAAGGCAGCGTCCTCGGTCCGATGCTGTACACGCTGTATACGGCGGACCTGCCCACACAAGGACAAAGCAATGAAGACCTCAGCCCTGCGAGACTGCTGGTGGCAACATATGCGGACGACACTGCCTTCCTAGCCTCCCACAAAAATCTGCAAGCTGCTACAAGTGCAGTGCAGGACTGGCTGCTGCAGATCGAAACCTGGACAGCTATGTGGAACATCGCTATAAACTGTGCCAAGTCCGCCTGCGTCACTTTTACGCTGTGCCCAGACAGCTGCCAGGGGCTACGGTTCGATGGAGGAACCATTGAGCAGACCAACTCTTTCTGCTACTTGGGTGTCCACCTGGATCGAAGGCTCATATGGGGGCCTCACATCGCAGCAACGAGAGCAAAATGCCTGAGAAGACTTCAAAAGCTCGATTGGCTACTAAAGCCTCAAAGCAAGCTGCACATATCCACGAAGACACTGCTTATCAAAACGATGGTAACGCCTATCTGGACATATGCGATCCAAGTTTGGGACACGGCATCAGCACACCAGCTTCGTCTCATAAGAGTGGTCCAAGCCAAGGCAGCACGCAAGGTGGCTGGCCTGCCATGGTACGTAACAACAGACGCCATCGAACGCGATCTCCGCCTAACAAAGGTCGGAGATCAGCTCAACTTCTTCAGCAGCCGATACTCCGACAAATTGGTGCAGCATCCGAACGCGGCCGCAAGGGCCCTGGCTGAGCCCATCAGTGAGAGGCGCCTCCGAAGGCTACACCCCGACGACCTACCAACGAGGCGCATCACTTAAACATCCCTTTCCCATTATTGTTATATATTTTTAAGTCTGTAATTATCATTTAAGTTATTAAATAATAACTATACTCTATACCCTTAACTCCGCTTGGTAGAGATCAGAAGACACTGATCGATTCCAGCGCAAAATAATAAAAAAAAAAGATATTCCAACGGGCGATTGATGATGTCCTGCGATAATAAATCGGGAAAACTTGTTATGTTTACGTTGACGGCGTTATAATATAATATAATATATATAATATCGAATTTAAGACCCCTACTTCATTGTTTGATCTAAGATTATTTTTGGGATTATCAATCTACTACAGATTTTTCATAAAGGGATTTGCTATAATCATAAGATCTTGAACAGAAATCTTAAAGGACGAAAATGGCAAAATAGGTGCCAACCACTCAAAAAAGGTCAAGCTCGACTTCCTCTGTTGCAATTATAAGCTTTTGAAGATTTGAAAAACATACTACATTTAGAGGACGTCATGCTTGCACGACCAACCCTTTCACTTAACTACAGCCACTTCGGGGCATGGCTTAGGGACCGTGCTGTCGCAAAATAAGTGTCCAATTACCATGATCTCATATAAGCTATGCGGTGTACGAAAATTAAACATTTCTACTGACCACAAACCTTTAAGTACTAAAATCCTAACCCTTCGCAAAAAAGAAGGAAATAACGCACATGTCTTTTATAAGCCAGGAGAGGAAAATAAAGTTACTAATGCTCTATCACGACAATATGTTATCGCCTTGGAAGATACGCCAGATTCATATGTTGCCAATATTCATAGAAGGGATTCCTCACTTATACGAAAGATACAACAGACTAACCGTTCAATTGTTTTAGGAACTAAATCACAATTGAAAACTCAGACTTCCCATCTTTAAAGACTCCCAAATATATAGTTAAAGCATATGTCGTAAATGTGATATTATGCGAACCTCCAATATTGTGTTCCATTCAACGTAAATTGGTTGAATAATTTTCATCACCACATTTAGGCACATCAAATATCTTGTAGTGGATATTACCAATAAAACTGAGCAGAGAAAGACCAATGATAGTGGAACACAAGTAAGAGGTACTAGTCGGGAGCTCCCGACTAGGGGATACCCCGAACACTCTTCTTCCAACATCCAATGCATATATATATATTCTATTTTAGAAGCTATATGTCAAGTTTGGTGACTCTAGCTCTTATTATTTACCAAAATTGCCCAAAAAACAGGATATCGATATCGATTTTTATCGATTGTTAGGAAGCGGAGTAAGTTATCGATTATCGGAAACAAGCTCGATCTGCGCAGGCACGAGGAGCACCTACATATAAAATTTCTAGTCTAGTCTCTAGCTCCTATAGGCTCTGAGATCCTTGCGTTCATACATTCGGCGAGACGTACAGACGGACGAACGGACAGACGGACAGACAGACAGACGGACATTGCAAGATCGACTCGGCTATTGGTGCTGATTAAAAATATATGTATATACCTTATGGGGTCGGAGATGCTTCCTTCTGCCTGTTACATACATTTGGATTTTGCACAAATACAATATACACTTATACCCATTTTTAATGGGTTCAATAGAGCCCACCGAGCCGCACAGGAAAAATATGAAACAAGTACTTTGCGACTAGTTTTTTCCCAAGATAAGCCATTTAGCATCAGAAATAGCTACAATAGAACAATACATTCCGTCATAAACAAAAAACGAGTTGAAGTCATCTATGCAGCCCCAATAGAATTTGAAACACATATCATAGACAACATTTAAAAAGCTCAGGACGAGAAGTTAAAGCAAACAAACTTGGCAGAAGTAACAGAGAATATCTGGTTGGCGACAAAGGTTGGTTAAAAACAAGCAAACGACTTGAATATAAATTGATACCGAAATGCTAGAAGAGATTATAGAAGCCGATCTGGGCACAACAGTTCTTATTAGGGGAGGGTGGTCCATAAGGACAGCATTAAGTAAGCAACACTACTTTTCACATTATTTCCGTACCAATTCCAAAAAGATATTATTTTATATTTTTGGCTACGGAAATTATTACACACAATACTTCTGACGACCTTTATCGTTGTTATTGACACCTTTAAACTTAATGATTACTCACACTCGCTCCCATACCCCCGGTGACATGACAGTCTGGCACGAATACGGTTACTTAGGACATGCAACTAACGTGACATTATACGAAATCTACTCCGAAAAGACTATAATAATGATGAGATTATCACAACGGACCTCAGGCACATAAAAACATGACTGGCAACAATAAAGGTTCACTATCTTAATGCTCATCGTTTAAATATACTGGGCACCGCACTAAAGGTAATTCCAGGAAATCCGGATTTTAACGATTGGGAACAAATTAAGTTCAAGCAAGAAAATAACCAGATAGAAATAAACACCAAACTTCAGAGTATGCTTAACGAATTTACCAACTCCTGAAACAGCATTCAGAAAACAGACGGTCTGGACACGAAACATTTGTACGAAACAGTTTTGGCAAAAAATGGAATAATAATAACAGATATAGAAGATTTAACACTCTTAATAACTTTGTCAAAAATAAAATTGATCAGCCCTACTATTCTGGATGATATTTAAGTTAATGAGATAACGAATGAACATGTCACGAATGCCAATGAAGCAGATAATTTAGAAGTAAATAGCATCAAAACATTCCAGAAAGAAAATGTACTGTATTTTCTTATTAAATTCCTAAATTCCCAAAATACAATATTTTAGCATCGCCTTTTACCTACCGCAGGGAGCTCTTTAGCCAGTTTAAGGGAGGTTAAGCGGGTAAGTACATTTGTACGCCACGTATATTATTATTCTGGCACCTACATATATATAGTGACATATGTACCACACCCACAACATATACTATAAGTACACATACAGTTATGTATCCTAATACAGCATATATAACATATGTCCACAGCACCTAGCACCTAACCTAACACCCTTACACATAAGCCCTAGCAACTAAGCGCACCACACATGTAACATTAGACACCCCAATTTGTAACAATAAGCTCTAGAATCCCAAAATCATAATTTTTTGGTGAAAATAACAATTCTGGCATTGGACCGATCATAAAATCAAAAACCACTAGATATAAACATCCGCCACAATCGTTATTCCCACTAAATGCCCAAATCTCCAACGCAGCTCAAATTCAGGCTCTTGGAATATTCTAGAAACTCATCAAGAGAATGAGAGCATTGTTTAAAGAGAGCGAGCTCATGATCTTGAGCCCTCAGCCGAGGTTTGCTAAGCGTTGACAATATTTTAAGAATTGAGTTTAACTGAGGACGCCAAACCGTCAAGTCGCATCTTGCACTAATTGTGAAATTCTAAATTCTAATTATACCCTTGTAGAGGGTATTATAATTTGGTCGTGAAATGTGTAACGCATAGAAGGAGACATCTCCGACCCCATAAAGTATGTATATTCTTGATCAGCATCAACAGCCGAGTCGATATAGCCATGCCCGTATGTCGGTCTGTCCGTCTGACAGTCTGTCCGTCTGACAGTCTGTGCGTCTGACAGTCTGTCCGTCTGTCTGTTTCTATGCGAACTAGTCAGTCAGTTTTAAAGCTATCTTAATGAAACTTTGCAGAAGTCTCTTTTTCTGATTCACGCAGCACATATATCAAAACCAGCTGGATCGGACCACTATATCATATAGCTGCCATAGGAATGATCGGTTGAAAATTAAGTTTTTGTATGAAAAAATATTTTGTTAATCAAGATATCTTGACCAAAGTCGGCATTTATTAGTTTTACTAAGCTCCTGATATATATGCAAAATCCTATTAATATCGGACCACTATATCATATAGCTGCTATAGGAACGATCGGTCGAAAATTAAGTTGTTGTATTAGAGAACAATTTGTTTTTCAAGATATCTTAACTTTACTATGCTCTTCATAGAAATGCAAAATCGTATTAAGATCGGTACACTATATCATATAGCTGCCGCAGTAACGATCGGTCGAAAACTAGGTTTTTGATTAAAAACTATTTACCCTGTGCTTCTTAGATACGGGCAAATCACTATAAGCATTATGAAAAGGTTGGGTCTGCAAGGGTATTAGATCTTCGGCATTCCGAAGATAGCCTTTCTTTCTTGAGTGATATAAGACCATTAAGGGACAATCGTAGTCCCAGGTCTTAAAAGCAAATCGTGGTCGGAGCTGATGATCGACGCGAAAGCACAATTGTATCCGCAAAATGACACACACGAAACTTGCCGCGAGTGCCTATTGACCGTTTACGGATTAAAATATCCCAGGTCAATCAAAAACCCGACATTGCAATTTCATTGCAATTATCAAGTACTCTACTACATAAGTACATAAGTGAATTTTTTTCACTACACAACAGTGAGTGTGCCTTTGGTCTGGCATATCCCTTGATCCCTGCAAGTCGCACTCTTTGGTAACGCGCGCGAAATAACGCCATACCTAAACCAAAAGACTACACCATGAACAATAACAACAAAAAAAGTGAAAGTAAACATCAAGGCACAACCAAATAAGCCAGTATTGCAACTAAGCGAGCAACAGCTTCCACAAGCACTAGCCCAGATAAGGCAAGTGCCAATATTTCATGGAGCCACCGAGGAGTTAAGCGCCTTTATAAGACGCATCGACTTCATCATGCAGTTATATCCAACGGGGGATATTCGCCAGCACAGCGTCCTGTTCGGAGGCTTCGAAATGCAAATAGGAGAGGGTCAAGCAGCTATTCGCTGCCAACACCTGGACCGCTTTGAGGTCGGCGGTCATCTCAGAGTTCAAAACGCAGACGCCATGCGAAGAGCTCTTAAGAATAATTTACAATACCCCATTCACCGGAAGTATTCGTAAGCTTGTAGAAGAACTGGAAAATAAATGATTTGTCATATTCAATCAGTTGATACTAGAAGACAATCAGATGAATACCATGTTGTATACAAATGCATTAAAGAACACAGTTAAAGACGTTATTATGAGGAAGCTACCCGATAGGTTATTCATGACATTAGCCCGTCATGATATAACAAAAGTTTTTAAGTTGAAACAGATAGCTCAAAGAGAAGGCGTCTATGATCTAGGATTGTCCGATAGAAGTAAAAGCCCAAACAATCAAAACAATCCAGCTAATTCCAATAAAAATCGAATGAACAAAAACCTGGCACAAATCCCTCTTAATCTTAATCCTCCAACAAAAACGCAACGCGAAAGCGGTAGTGGTCACATGAAAATGGACACGACCGAATATTTTTTTCAAACTGCTTCGGAAACCGAAGAAGAACCAACCCATTTATCAAACTTGTCGTTTATTAACTTAATGAAAGAAAATTTCCTAAATTTCCCCATAAGAACTTGCCAATTGGAAGTTCAAACAATTAATGGTACAATAGGATTAAATAAAAGTATTTCGCTGAAGCCCAGCAAACTTTGCCCCACCCATCAGAAATTTTTTTTACATAATTTTTCAGAAAATTATGACGTACTTTAATTCGAGACTTCTTAGAGAGTTCTAAAATCCTAATATATTACAAAGAGAAAACCATACGGATAAATGAATATACATTTACCAGCGAATGAGTCAAAAATTTAGTGTCTAGTACCGCCCCCATCTGATGACGAAAAATTTGTGTTCGCCATCAACAACGAACTCTCAGAGTTCAACGATTTCCGCCTAGATCATCTAAACGAAGAAGAGAAAGGCAAATTAAAAAAAATCTTACATGAATTTGGTGATAAGCACGGTTAAACATGTTATCCAAACCAAACATGAAGACCCGGTTTATAAAAAACTATACATATATGCACAAACATTCAACCAAGAAGTCGAAAAGATATGATCAAACAACAGTTTGGATCATACCCAAAAAGAGAGATGCATCCGCCATACAAAAATTTAGGATTGTCATTGACTATCGATGCCTTAATGAAGTCACAGTTTATGATAAATATCCCATACCAACAATGGACAGTATACTAGACAAACTTGGAAAATGCCAGTATTTTACTACCTTTGACCTCGCTAAGGGCTTTCACCAAATCCAAATGGATGAAAGTTCAATTTCTAAGGCAGCCTCTTAACTAAAAATGGACATTACGTGTATACTCGGATGCCGTTTGGTTTGAAAAACGCACCTGAAACGTTCAAACGCTGCATGAACAATCTGCTTGAAGATTTAATCTACACAGATTGTCTTGTCTATATTGGAGGAGCATATATTATCATTGAGGAAGGTAGTCACGAAATTAAGGGAGGGAAATCTAAAATGCAATTAGATAAATGTGAATTAATGAAAATACAAACTGAATTCCTAGGTCATACCATAACAAACAAAGGTATAATGCCTAACCCAGCCAAAATTAAGCCAATTCAAAAATTCCCAATACCTACAACAACGAAGAAAATTAAATCATTTTTAGTACTTTGCGGCTTTTACCGAAAGTTCATCCCAAATTTTGCGAAAGTAGCAAAACCCATGACAGCAAAACTAAAACAAGTAAGAGGTTCTAGTCGGGAGCTCCCGACTAGGGGATACCCTGATCTCTCTTCTTCCAACATCAAATGCATATATATATTCAATTTTAGAAGCTATATGTCAAGTTTGGTGACTCTGGCTCTTATTATTTACCAAAATTGCCCAAAAAACAGGATATCGATATCGATTTTTATCGATTGCTTGGAAACGTAGTAAGTTATCGATTATCGGAAATGAACTCGATCTGCGCGGGAGCTAGGAGCACCTACATCTAAAATTTCTCTAGCTCTTATAGGTTCTGAGATCCTTGCGCTCATACATACGGACGGACGGACGGACGGACGGACGGACGGACAGACAGACGGACATGGCTAGATCGACTCGGCTATTGATGCTGATCAAGAATATATATACTTTATGGGGTCGGAGAAGCTTCCTTCTGCCTGTTACATACATTTGGCTTTCGCACAAATGCAATAACCCTTATACCCATTTTTAATGGGTTCAGGGTATAAAAAGATGCATTCATAAATATAATGGATAAACTATACAAAGAATCATTTGAGAAGTTAAAATTAAATATAATGACCGATCCGATACTCGTATATCCTAATTTCGAAAAAACAATTCTCACTAACCACAGATGCCAGTAATTTTTCCATAGGAGCAGTACTCAAAAGAGCATTAACCAAACCAAAGAACACTAAACGACCATGAAATTAATTATTTGGCAATAGAAAAAGAACTTTAAGCCATTGTCTGGGCCACAAAATACTTCAGGTATTACTACTCGGTCGAAAATTCGAGATCCTTAGAAACGATACACTACTTTCACAAAATAAAAACAAGTAAGAGGTTCTAGTCGGGAGCTCCCGACTAGGGGATACCCTGAACCCTCTTATTCCAACACCAAATAAATTAATAAAAAAAAGTTCCCTTGGCAGGGCTCGAATTTGCAACTGACCGCATTACTTACTGTCGACATTACTCAACAGCCACACCACCAAAAAAAAAATAATAATAATACTTTCCCCGGTAGGGCTCGAACTCGCGACAGACCGCACCACTTGCTATGCCTCTACTCAGCAGCCACACTAACAATTAAGTACTTATGATAAAAAAGGAACTAAAATAACATTACAAAAAAAAGATGCAATTACCATGCTATTAGAATGCGAAGCAGACGCGCATGAATGTGTGTGTGTACATGTATACAGAAATTCTTAAAGCTGCTGCCCCATTCAATTGCGCAGTTGCATATAACTTTGGTTTTTCTTAACCGATCTTTATGAAATTTTCTACAGTATATTTTATTGTATCATAGAATATTTGTGTATTCTGAAAAAATCAATTGCATTTAAATTGTGGTTTAAATTGGTTGGCAATAAAAGTTGGGTTATTAACTTGATTTATAGCTCTGGGGTGGTAGCGGGGAGGTGGCGATAGGTATGAACTGAAAGATACTTGAAATATCTATAATATTCCAGAAGCAACATATCATGTTTGGTGGCTCTAGCTCTTATTATTTACCCAATTTGCTAAAAAAAAAACAGGATGTCGATATCGATTTTTATCGATTGCTTGGAAACGGAGTAAGTTATCGATTATCGGAAACAAACTCGATCTGCGCAGGAACTAGGAGCATCTACATCTAAAATTTCACCTAAAATTTCTCTAGCTCTTGTAGGTTCTGAGATCCTTTGGCTCATACATACGGACGGACGGACAGACAGACGGACATGGCTAGATCGACTCGGCTATTGATGCTGATCAAGAATATTTATACTTTATGGGGTCGGAGATGCTTCCTTCTGCCTGTTACACACATTTGGATTTTGCACAAATACAATATACCCTTATACCCATTTTTAATGGGTTCAGGGTATAATTAAAATTTCTTATCAGGAAATGACCCATGAACACGGTAACGAAATGATTAACGAATATCTATGCACTAAGAAAACTTCCATAATGAAGCAGATTTCATTATTTTCCAAAAAGCTTATGTTAAAACAATCAACTCAAGTAACTTAACAAAAGTTATGAAATCAACTAAACAAGTTATAGATGTCTAAATCTATGCAAACTTCAAGGAAGTCTCCTTAAAAGTCATAAGGACCTATTGCAAAAAGTCAAAGCCCTTTTTAAAGAAAAATACTATTACCCTGATCACCAAAAGTCTATACAAAACATCAGAAATGAATGTGATATAGCCAAAACGGAACATAGAAATACTGAACTCTCTTTTCTAACGACTCCAGAAACGTTCAACCCTCGAGAGAAATACGTCATGGATTATATTTTTATCATTTACAATAAACTGTTTCTATCTTTCTATCTATAGACATTTACTCCAAATACGCAGCATTAATAGAAATAAGCAGCAGAGATTGGCTCGAAACAAAACGAGCAATCCTTCCAATTTTATATGGGTAAGCTAATAGAAATAAAAGATCAAGCGTTCATGTGCGCAGCACTCCAATTATGGTTACAGTCCGAAAAAGTCCAAATAACTATAACTACTAGCAAAAATGGAATCTCTGATATTGAGAGATTTCACAAAACAGTAAACGGGAAGTTAAGAATAATTAACAGCAAATCCGATCCGGAAAATAAATTAACAAAATTTTAAACGATACATTATACGTATAATCATAAGATAAAATATAATATGATATATATGCCGGAACCCCCGCATATAATACTCAAGAGAAAAACTTAATGAAGTAACAAACTTAAACAAAAACCCCAAGAGTTTGAAATAGACACTAGACTTGAAGAATCAACCCTAGTAAGATCTAAAACTACAACCCCATTCAAGAAAATGGGAAACCTCAAATAAATAGTCGATAAGCATTACGAAGAAACTAATAGAGGTTGAACGAGAAAGAAAGGCTATCTTCGGCACGCCGAAGATCTAATACCCTTGCAGACCCAGTCTTTTCATGATGCTTATAGTGCTAAGAAGCACAAGGAAAAGAGCTACTGCCGAGTTTGGTCAAGATATCTTGATAAACAAAAAAGGTTTTTAGTCAAAAACCTAGTTTTTGACTGATCGTTACTATGGAAGCTACATAATAAAGTAGTCCGATCTTAATAGGATTTTGCATGTATATGAAGAGCTTAGTAAAACTAATAAATGCCGAGTTTGGTCGAGATATCTTGCAAAACAAAACATTTTTTTATACAACTTAATTTTCGACCGATCGTTCCTATGGCCGCTATATGATATAGTGGTCCGATCTTAATAGGATTTGGCATATATATGGGGAGCTTAGTAAAACTAATAAATGCCGAGTTTGGTCAAGATATCTTGATAAACAGAATGTTTTTCATACAAAAACTTAATTTTCGACCGATCGTTCCCATGGCAGCTACATGATATAGTGATCCGATCTTAATAGGATTTTGTATATTTATGAGGAGCATAGTTAAACATATAAATGCCGAGTTTTGTCAAGATATTTTGATAAACAAAATGTTTTTTCATACAAAAACTTAATTTTCGACCGATCGTTCCTATGGCAGCTATATGATAAAGTAGACCGATCTTGATAGGATTTGGCATATATATGAGGAGCTAAGTAAAACTAATAAATGCCGAGTTTGGTCAAGATATCTTGATAAACAAAATGTTATATGATATAGTGGTCCAATCTTAATAGGATTTTGCATATTTATGAGGAGCTTAGTAAAACTAATAAATGCCGAGTTTGGTCAAGATGTCTTAATAAACAAAATGTTTTTTCATACAAAAACTTAATGTTCGACCGATCGTTCCTATGGCAGCTATATGATATAGTTGTCCGATCTTAATAGGATTTGGCATATATATGGGGAGCTTAGTAAAACTAATAAATGACGAGTTTGTTAAAGATATCTTGATAAACAAAATGTTATATGATATAGTGGTCCGATCTTAATAGGATTTTGCACATTTATGAGGAGCATAGTAAAACTAATAAATGCTGAGTTTGGTCAAAATATCTTGATAAACAAAATGTTTTTTCATACAAAAACTTATTTTTCGACCGATCGTTCCTATTGCAGCTACATGATATAGTGGTCCGATCTTAATAGGATTTTGCATTTATATGAAGAGCATAGTATAACTAATAAATGCCGACCTTGGTCAAGATATCTTGGAAAACAACATTTTTTTCATACAACAACTTAATTTCCGACCTATGGTTCCTATGGCAGCTACATGATATAGTGGTCCGATCTTAATCGGATTTGGCATATATATGGGGAGCTTAGTAAAACTAATAAATGACGAGTTTGTTAAAGATATCTTGATAAACAAAATGTTATATGATATAGTGGTCCGATCTTAATAGGATTTTGCACATTTATGACGAGCATAGTAAAACTAATAAATGCTGAGTTTGGTCAAAATAACTTGATAAACAAAATGTTTTTTCATACAAATAGCTAATTTTCGACCGATCGTTCTATGGCAGCTATATGATATAGTGGTCCGATCTATATAGGATTTTCCGTATATATGAGGAGCTTAATCAAACGAATAAACGCCGAGTGTGGTCAAGATATCTTGATAAACAAAATGTTTTTTCATAAAAAAACTTAATTTTCGACCGATCGTTCCTAAGGCAGCTTTATGATATAGTAATCCGATCTTAATAGGATTTTTCATATATATGAGGAGCTTAGTAAAACTAATAAATTAATAAGATTTTGTATATTTATGAGGAGCATAGTAAAACTAATAAATGCCGAGTTTGGTGAAGATATCTTGATAAACAAAATGTTATATGATATAGTGGTCCGGTCTTAATAGGATTTTGCATATATATGAGGAGCATGGTAAAACTAATAAATGCTGAGTTTGGTCAAAACATCTTGATAAACAAAATGTTTTATCATACAAAAACTTAATTTTCGACCGATCGATCCTATGGCAGCTATATGATATAGTGATCCGTTCTTAATAGGATTTTCCGTATAAGCTAATTTTCGACCGATCGTTCCTATGGCAGCTATATGATATAGTGGCCCGATCTATATAGGATTTGATATATATATGATGAGCTTAGTAAAATTAATAAATGACGAGTTTGGTCAAGATATCTTGATAAACAAAATGTTATGTGATATAGTGGTCCGAACTTAATAGGATTTTCCGTATATATGAGGAGCTTAATCAAACGAATAAACGCCGAGTGTGGTCAAGATATCTTGATAAACAAAATGTTTTTTCATAAAAAAACTTAATTTTCGACCGATCGTTCCTAAGGCAGCTTTATGATATAGTAATCCGCTCTTAATAGGATTTTTCATATATATGAGGAGCTTAGTAAAACTAATAAATGCCGAGTTTGGTCAAGATGTCTTAATAAACAAAATGTTTTTTCATACAAAAACTTAATTTTCGACCGATCGTTCCTATGGCAGCTATATGATATAGTGGCCCGATATTAATAGGATTTGGCATATATATGAGGAGCTTAGTAAAACTAATAAATGCCGAGTTTGGTCAAGATATCTTGATAAACAAAATGTTTTTACATACAAAAACTAATTTTTCGACCGATCGTTCCTATTGCAGCTTCATGATATAGTGGTCCGATCTTAATAGGATTTTGCATTTATATGAAGAGCATAGTATAACTAATAAATGCCGACCTTGGTCAAGATATCTTGGAAAACAACATTTTTTTCATACAACAACTTAATTTCCGACCTATGGTTCCTATGGCAGCTACATGATATAGTGGTCCGATCTTAATCGGATTTGGCATATATATGGGGAGCTTAGTAAAACTAATAAATGACGAGTTTGTTAAAGATATCTTGATAAACAAAATGTTATATGATATAGTGGTCCGATCTTAATAGGATTTTGCATATATATGAGGAGCATAGTAAAACTAATAAATGCTGAGTTTGGTCAAAATATCTTGATAAACAAAATGTGTTTTCATACAAAAAGCTAATTTTCGACCGATCGTTCCTATGGCAGCTATATGATATAGTGGTCCGATCTATATAGGATTTGATGTGGGGAGCTTAGTAAAATTAATAAATGACGAGTTTGGTCAAGATATCTTGATAAACAAAATGTTATGTGATATAGTGGTCCGATCTTAATAGGATTTTTCATATATATAAGGAGCTTGGTAAAACTAATAAATGCCGAGTTTGGTGAAGATATCTTGATAAACAAAATGTTATATGATATAGTGGTCCGGTCTTAATAGGATTTTGCATATATATGACGAGCATAGTAAAACTAATAAATGCTGAGTTTGGTCAAAATATCTTGATAAACAAAATGTTTTATCATACAAAAACTTAATTTTCGACCGATCGCTCCTATGGCAGCTATATGATATAGTGATCCGTTCTTAATAGGATTTTCCGTATATATGAGGAGCTTAATCAAACGAATAAACGCCGAGTGTGGTCAAGATATCTTGATAAACAAAATGTTTTTTCATAAAAAACCTTATTTTCGACCGATCGTTCCTAAGGCAGCCTTATGATATAGTAATCCGATCTTAATAGGATTTTTCATATATATGAGGAGCTTAGTAAAACTAATAAATGCCGAGTTTGGTCAAGATGTCTTAATAAACAAAATGTTTTTTCATACAAAAACTTAATTTTCGACCGATCGCTCCTATGGCAGCTATATGATATAGTGATCCGTTCTTAATAGGATTTTCCGTATATATGAGGAGCTTAATCAAACGAATAAACGCCGAGTGTGGTCAAGATATCTTGATAAACAAAATGTTTTTTCATACAAAAACTTAATTTTCGACCGATCGTATCTATAGCAGAAATATGATATACTGGTCCGAAATTAATAGGACTTTGCCTATGTATGAGGAGTATAATAAAACTAATAAATGCAGAGTTTGGTAAAGATATCTTGAAAAATAAAATGTTTTTTCATACAAAAACTTAATTTTCGACCGATCGTTCCCATGGCAGCTACATGATATAGTGATCCGTTCTTAATAGGATTTTCCGTATATATGAGGAGCTTAATCAAACGAATAAACGCCGAGTGTGGTCAAGATATCTTGATAAACAAAATGTTTTTTCATAAAAAACCTTATTTTCGACCGATCGTTCCTAAGGCAGCTTTATGATATAGTAATCCGATCTTAATAGGATTTTTCATATATATGAGGAGCTTAGTAAAACTAATAAATGCCGAGTTTGGTCAAGATGTCTTGATAAACAAAATGTTTTTACATACAAAAACTTATTTTTCGACCGATCGTTCCTATTGCAGCTACATGATATAGTGGTCCGATCTTAATAGGATTTTGTATTTATATGAAGAGCATAGTATAACTAATAAATGACGAATTTGTTAAAGATATCTTGATAAACAAAATGTTATATGATATAGTGGCACGATCTTAATAGGATTGTGCATATTTATGAGGAGCATAGTAAAACTAATAAATGCTGAGTTTGGTCAAAATATCTTGATAAACAAAATGTTTTTTCATACAAAAAGCTAATTTTCGACCGATCGTTCCTATGGCAGCTATATGATATAGTGGTCCGATCTATATAGGATTTGATATATATATGATGAGCTTAGTAAAATTAATAAATGACGAGTTTGGTCAAGATATCTTGATAAACAAAATGTTATGTGATATAGTGTTCCGATCTTAATAGGATTTTTCATATATATAAGGAGCTTAGTAAAACTAATAAATGCCGAGTTTGGTGAAGATATCGTGATAAACAAAATGTTATATGATATAGTGGTCCGGTCTTAATAGGATTTTTCATATATATGAGGAGCTTAGTAAAACTAATAAATGCTGAGTTTGGTCAAAATATCTTGATAAACAAAATGTGTTTTCATACAAAAAGCTAATTTTCGACCGATCGTTCCTATGGCAGCTATATGATATAGTGGTCCGATCTATATAGGATTTGATGTGGGGAGCTTAGTAAAATAAATAAATGACGAGTTTGGTCAAGATATCTTGATAAACAAAATGTTATGTGATATAGTGGTCCGATCTTAATAGGATTTTTCATATATATAAGGAGCTTGGTAAAACTAATAAATGCCGAGTTTGGTGAAGATATCTTGATAAACAAAATGTTATATGATATAGTGGTCCGGTCTTAATAGGATTTTGCATATATATGAGGAGCATAGTAAAACTAATAAATGCTGAGTTTGGTCAAGATATCTTGATAAACAAAATCTTATATGATATAGTGGTCCAATCTTAATAGGATTTTTCATATATATGAGGAGCTTAGTAAAACTAATAAATGCCGACCTTGGTCAAGATATCTTGGAAAACAACATTTTTTTCATACAACAACTTAATTTCCGACCTATGGTTCCTATGGCAGCTACATGATATAGTGGTCCGATCTTAATCGGATTTGGCATATATATGGGGAGCTTAGTAAAACTAATAAATGACGAGTTTGTTAAAGATATCTTGATAAATAAAATGTTATATGATATAGTTGTCCGATCTTAATAGGATTTCGCATATTTATGAGGAGCATAGTAAAACTAATAAATGCTGAGTTTGGTCAAAATATCTTGATAAACTAAATGTTTTTTCATACAAAAACTTAATTTTCGACCGATCGTACCTATAGCAGAAATATGATATACTGGTCCGAAATTAATAGGACTTTGCCTATGTATGAGGAGTATAATAAAACTAATAAATGCAGAGTTTGGTAAAGATATCTTGAAAAATAAAATGTTTTTTCATACAAAAACTTAATTTTCGACCGATCGTTCCCATGGCAGCTACATGATATAGTGGTCCGATCTTAATAAGATTTTATATATTTATGAGGAGCATAGTAAAACTAATAAATGCTGAGTTTGGTCAAAATATCTTGATAAACAAAATGTTTTTTCATAAAAAACCTTATTTTCGACCGATCGTTCCTAAGGCAGCTTTATGATATAGTAATCCGATCTTAATAGGATTTTTCATATATATGAGGAGCTTAGTAAAACTAATAAATGCCGAGTTTGGTCAAGATGTCTTAATAAACAAAATGTTTTTTCATACAAAAACTAATTTTTCGACCGATCGTACCTATAGCAGAAATATGATATACTGGTCCGAAATTAATAGGACTCTGCCTATGTATGAGGAGTATAATAAAACTAATAAATGCAGAGTTTGGTAAAGATATCTTGATAAACAAAATGTTTTTACATACAAAAACTAATTTTTCGACCGATCGTTCCTATTGCAGCTACATGATATAGTGGTCCGATCTTAATAGGATTTTGCATTTATATGAAGAGCATAGTATAACTAATAAATGCCGACCTTGGTCAAGATATCTTGGAAAACAACATTTTTTTCATACAACAACTTAATTTCCGACCTATGGTTCCTATGGCAGCTACATGATATAGTGGTCCGATCTTAATCGGATTTGGCATATATATGGGGAGCTTAGTAAAACTAATAAATGACGAGTTTGTTAAAGATATCTTGATAAACAAAATGTTATATGATATAGTGGTCCGATCTTAATAGGATTTTGCATATATATGAGGAGCATAGTAAAACTAATAAATGCTGAGTTTGGTCAAAATATCTTGATAAACAAAATGTGTTTTCATACAAAAAGCTAATTTTCGACCGATCGTTCCGATGGCAGCTATATGATATAGTGGTCCGATCTATATAGAATTTGATGTGGGGAGCTTAGTAAAATTAATATATGACGAGTTTGGTCAAGATATCTTGATAAACAAAATGTTATGTGATATAGTGGTCCGATCTTAATAGGATTTTTCATATATATAAGGAGCTTGGTAAAACTAATAAATGCCGAGTTTGGTGAAGATATCTTGATAAACAAAATGTTATATGATATAGTGGTCCGGTCTTAATAGGATTTTGCATATATATGACGAGCATAGTAAAACTAATAAATGCTGAGTTTGGTCAAAATATCTTGATAAACAAAATGTTTTATCATACAAAAACTTAATTTTCGACCGATCGCTCCTATGGCAGCTATATGATATAGTGATCCGTTCTTAATAGGATTTTCCGTATATATGAGGAGCTTAATCAAACGAATAAACGCCGAGTGTGGTCAAGATATCTTGATAAACAAAATGTTTTTTCATAAAAAACCTTATTTTCGACCGATCGTTCCTAAGGCAGCCTTATGATATAGTAATCCGATCTTAATAGGATTTTTCATATATATGAGGAGCTTAGTAAAACTAATAAATGCCGAGTTTGGTCAAGATGTCTTAATAAACAAAATGTTTTTTCATACAAAAACTTAATTTTCGACCGATCGCTCCTATGGCAGCTATATGATATAGTGATCCGTTCTTAATAGGATTTTCCGTATATATGAGGAGCTTAATCAAACGAATAAACGCCGAGTGTGGTCAAGATATCTTGATAAACAAAATGTTTTTTCATACAAAAACTTAATTTTCGACCGATCGTATCTATAGCAGAAATATGATATACTGGTCCGAAATTAATAGGACTTTGCCTATGTATGAGGAGTATAATAAAACTAATAAATGCAGAGTTTGGTAAAGATATCTTGAAAAATAAAATGTTTTTTCATACAAAAACTTAATTTTCGACCGATCGTTCCCATGGCAGCTACATGATATAGTGGTCCGATCTTAATAAGATTTTATATATTTATGAGGAGCATAGTAAAACTAATAAATGCTGAGTTTGGTCAAGATATCTTGATAAACAAAATGTTATGTGATATAGTGTTCCGATCTTAATAGGATTTTTCATATATATAAGGAGCTTAGTAAAACTAATAAATGCCGAGTTTGGTGAAGATATCTTGATAAACAAAATGTTATATGATATAGTGGTCCGGTCTTAATAGGATTTTGCATATATATGAGGAGCATAGTAAAACTAATAAATGCTGAGTTTGGTCAAGATATCTTGATAAACAAAATCTTATATGATATAGTGGTCCAATCTTAATAGGATTTTTCATATATATGAGGAGCTTAGTAAAACTAATAAATGCCGACCTTGGTCAAGATATCTTGGAAAACAACATTTTTTTCATACAACAACTTAATTTCCGACCTATGGTTCCTATGGCAGCTACATGATATAGTGGTCCGATCTTAATCGGATTTGGCATATATATGGGGAGCTTAGTAAAACTAATAAATGACGAGTTTGTTAAAGATATCTTGATAAATAAAATGTTATATGATATAGTTGTCCGATCTTAATAGGATTTCGCATATTTATGAGGAGCATAGTAAAACTAATAAATGCTGAGTTTGGTCAAAATATCTTGATAAACTAAATGTTTTTTCATACAAAAACTTAATTTTCGACCGATCGTACCTATAGCAGAAATATGATATACTGGTCCGAAATTAATAGGACTTTGCCTATGTATGAGGAGTATAATAAAACTAATAAATGCAGAGTTTGGTAAAGATATCTTGAAAAATAAAATGTTTTTTCATACAAAAACTTAATTTTCGACCGATCGTTCCCATGGCAGCTACATGATATAGTGGTCCGATCTTAATAAGATTTTATATATTTATGAGGAGCATAGTAAAACTAATAAATGCTGAGTTTGGTCAAAATATCTTGATAAACAAAATGTTTTTTCATAAAAAACCTTATTTTCGACCGATCGTTCCTAAGGCAGCTTTATGATATAGTAATCCGATCTTAATAGGATTTTTCATATATATGAGGAGCTTAGTAAAACTAATAAATGCCGAGTTTGGTCAAGATGTCTTAATAAACAAAATGTTTTTTCATACAAAAACTAATTTTTCGACCGATCGTACCTATAGCAGAAATATGATATACTGGTCCGAAATTAATAGGACTCTGCCTATGTATGAGGAGTATAATAAAACTAATAAATGCAGAGTTTGGTAAAGATATCTTGATAAACAAAATGTTTTTACATACAAAAACTAATTTTTCGACCGATCGTTCCTATTGCAGCTACATGATATAGTGGTCCGATCTTAATAGGATTTTGCATTTATATGAAGAGCATAGTATAACTAATAAATGCCGACCTTGGTCAAGATATCTTGGAAAACAACATTTTTTTCATACAACAACTTAATTTCCGACCTATGGTTCCTATGGCAGCTACATGATATAGTGGTCCGATCTTAATCGGATTTGGCATATATATGGGGAGCTTAGTAAAACTAATAAATGACGAGTTTGTTAAAGATATCTTGATAAACAAAATGTTATATGATATAGTGGTCCGATCTTAATAGGATTTTGCATATATATGAGGAGCATAGTAAAACTAATAAATGCTGAGTTTGGTCAAAATATCTTGATAAACAAAATGTGTTTTCATACAAAAAGCTAATTTTCGACCGATCGTTCCGATGGCAGCTATATGATATAGTGGTCCGATCTATATAGAATTTGATGTGGGGAGCTTAGTAAAATTAATATATGACGAGTTTGGTCAAGATATCTTGATAAACAAAATGTTATGTGATATAGTGGTCCGATCTTAATAGGATTTTTCATATATATAAGGAGCTTGGTAAAACTAATAAATGCCGAGTTTGGTGAAGATATCTTGATAAACAAAATGTTATATGATATAGTGGTCCGGTCTTAATAGGATTTTGCATATATATGACGAGCATAGTAAAACTAATAAATGCTGAGTTTGGTCAAAATATCTTGATAAACAAAATGTTTTATCATACAAAAACTTAATTTTCGACCGATCGCTCCTATGGCAGCTATATGATATAGTGATCCGTTCTTAATAGGATTTTCCGTATATATGAGGAGCTTAATCAAACGAATAAACGCCGAGTGTGGTCAAGATATCTTGATAAACAAAATGTTTTTTCATAAAAAACCTTATTTTCGACCGATCGTTCCTAAGGCAGCTTTATGATATAGTAATCCGATCTTAATAGGATTTTTCATATATATGAGGAGCTTAGTAAAACTAATAAATGCCGAGTTTGGTCAAGATGTCTTAATAAACAAAATGTTTTTTCATACAAAAACTTAATTTTCGACCGATCGCTCCTATGGCAGCTATATGATATAGTGATCCGTTCTTAATAGGATTTTCCGTATATATGAGGAGCTTAATCAAACGAATAAACGCCGAGTGTGGTCAAGATATCTTGATAAACAAAATGTTTTTTCATAAAAAACCTTATTTTCGACCGATCGTTCCTAAGGCAGCTTTATGATATAGTAATCCGATCTTAATAGGATTTTTCATATATATGAGGAGCTTAGTAAAACTAATAAATGCCGAGTTTGGTCAAGATATCTTGATAAACAAAATGTTTTTTCACAAAAAACTTAATTTTCGACCGATCGTTCCTAAGGCAGCTTTATGATATAGTAATCCGATCTTAAAAGGATTTTTCATATATATGAGGAGCTTAGTAAAACTAATAAATGCTGAGTTTGGTCAAAATATCTTGATAAACAAAATGTTTTATCATACAAAAACTTAATTTTCGACCGATCGCTGCTATGGCAGCTATATGATATAGTGATCCGTTCTTAATAGGATTTTCCGTATATATGAGGAGCTTAATCAAACGAATAAACGCCGAGTGTGGTCAAGATATCTTGATAAACAAAATGTTTTTTCATACAAAAACTTAATTTTCGACCGATCGTTCCCATGGCAGCTACATGATATAGTGGTCCGATCTTAATAAGATTTTGTAGATTTATGAGGAGCATAGTAAAACTAATAAATGCCGAGTTTTGTCAATATATCTTGATAAACAAAATGTTTTTTCATAAAAAACTTAATTTTCGACCGATCGTTCCTAAGGCAGCTATATGATATAGTGATCCGTTCTTAATAGGATTTTCCGTATATATGAGGAGCTTAATCAAACGAATAAACGCCGAGTGTGGTCAAGATATCTTGATAAACAAAACGTTTTTTCATAAAAAACCTTATTTTCGACCGATCGTTCCTAAGGCAGCTTTATGATATAGTAATCCGATCTTAATAGGATTTTTCATATATATGAGGAGCTTAGTAAAACTAATAAATGCCGAGTTTGGTCAAGATGTCTTGATAAACAAAATGTTTTTACATACAAAAACTTATTTTTCGACCGATCGTTCCTATTGCAGCTACATGATATAGTGGTCCGATCTTAATAGGATTTTGTATTTATATGAAGAGCATAGTATAACTAATAAATGCCGACCTTGGTCAAGATATCTTGGAAAACAACATTTTTTTCATACAACAACTTAATTTCCGACCTATGGTTCCTATGGCAGCTACATGATATAGTGGTCCGATCTTAATCGGATTTGGCATATATATGGGGAGCTTAGTAAAATTAATAAATGACGAGTTTGGTCAAGATATCTTGATAAACAAAATGTTATGTGATATAGTGTTCCGATCTTAATAGGATTTTTCATATATATAAGGAGCTTAGTAAAACTAATAAATGCCGAGTTTGGTGAAGATATCTTGATAAACAAAATGTTATATGATATAGTGGTCCGGTCTTAATAGGATTTTACATATATATAAGGAGCTTGGTAAAACTAATAAATGCCGAGTTTGGTGAAGATATCTTGATAAACAAAATGTTATATGATATAGTGGTCCGATCTTAATAGGATTTGTCATATATATGACGAGCATAGTAAAACTAATAAATGCTGAGTTTGGTCAAAATATCTTGATAAACAAAATGTTTTATCATACAAAAACTTAATTTTCGACCGATCGCTCCTATGGCAGCTATATGATATAGTGATCCGTTCTTAATAGGATTATCCGTTTATATGAGGAGCTTAATCAAACGAATAAACGCCGAGTGTGGTCAAGATATCTTGATAAACAAAATGTTTTTTCATACAAAAACTTAATTTTCGACCGATCGTTCCTATGGCAGCTACATGACATAGTGGTCCGATCTTAATAGGATTTTGCATTTTTATAAAGAGCATAGTATAACTAATAAATGCCGACCTTGGTCAAGATATCTTGGAAAACAACATTTTTTTCAAACAACAACTTAATTTCCGACCTATGGTTCCTATGGCAGCTACATGATATAGTGGTCCGATCTTAATCGGATTTGGCATATATATGGGGAGCTTAGTAAAATTAATAAATGACGAGTTTGGTCAAGATATCTTGATAAACAAAATGTTATGTGATATAGTGTTCCGATCTTAATAGGATTTTTCATATATATAAGGAGCTTAGTAAAACTAATAAATGCCGAGTTTGGTGAAGATATCTTGATAAACAAAATGTTATATGATATAGTGGTCCGGTCTTAATAGGATTTTACATATATATAAGGAGCTTGGTAAAACTAATAAATGCCGAGTTTGGTGAAGATATCTTGATAAACAAAATGTTATATGATATAGTGGTCCGATCTTAATAGGATTTTTCATATATATGAGGAGCTTAGTAAAACTAATAAATGCCGAGTTTGGTCAAGATATCTTGATAAACGAAATGTTTTTTCATACAAAAACTTAATTTTCGACCGATCGTTCCTATGGCAGCTACATGACATAGTGGTCCGATCTTAATAGGATTTTGCATTTTTATAAAGAGCATAGTATAACTAATAAATGCCGACCTTGGTCAAGATATCTTGGAAAACAACATTTTTTTCATACAACAACTTAATTTCCGACCTATGGTTCCTATGGCAGCTACATGATATAGTGGTCCTTTCTTAATCGGATTTGGCATATATATGGGGAGCTTAGTAAAACTAATAAATGACGAGTTTGTTAAAGATATCTTGATAAATAAAATGTTATATGATATAGTGGTCCGATCTTAATATGATTTTGCATATTTATGAGGAGCATAGTAAAACTAATAAATGCTGAGTTTGGTCAAAATATCTTGATAAACAAAATGTTTTTTCATACAAAAAGCTAATTTTCGACCGATCGTTCCTATGGTAGCTATATGATATAGTAGACCGATCTTGATAGGATTTGGCATATATATGAGGAGCTAAGTAAAACTAATAAATGCCAAGTTTGGTCAAGATATCTTGATAAACAAAATGTTATATGATATAGTGGTCCAATCTTAATAGGATTTTTCATATATATGAGGAGCTTAGTAAAACTAATAAGTGCCGAGTTTGGTCAAGATATCTTGATAAACAAAATGTTTTTCATACAAAAACTTATTTTTCGACCGATCGTTCCTATTGCAGCTACATGATATAGTGGTCCGATCTTAACAGGATTTTGCATTTATATGAAGAGCATAGTATAACTAATAAATGCCGACCTTGGTCAAGATATCTTGGAAAACAACATTTTTTTCATACAACAACTTAATTTCCGGCCTATGGTTCCTATGGCAGCTACATGATATAGTGGTCCGATCTTAATCGGATTTGACATATATATGGGGAGCTTAGTAAAACTAATAAATGACGAGTTTGTTAAAGATATCTTGATAAACAAAATGTTATATGATATAGTGGTCCGATCTTAATAGGATTTTGCATATATATGAGGAGCATAGTAAAACTAATAAATGCTGAGTTTGGTCAAAATATCTTGATAAACAAAATGTTTTTTCATACAAAAAGCTAATTTTCGACCGATCGTTCCTATGGCAGCTATATGATATAGTGGTCCGATCTATATAGGATTTGATATATATATGGGGAGCTTAGTAAAATTAATAAATGACGAGTTTGGTCAAGATATCTTGATAAACAAAATGTTATGTGATATAGAGGTCCCATCTTAATAGGATTTTTCATATACATAAGGAGCTTAGTAAAACTTATAAATGCCGAGTTTGGTGAAGATATCTTGATAAACAAAATGTTATATGATATAGTTGTCCGGTCTTAAAAGGATTTTGCATATATATGAGGAGCATAGTAAAACTAATAAATGCTGAGTTTGGTCAAGATATCTTGATAAACAAAATCTTATATGATATAGTGGTCCAATCTTAATAGGATTTTTCATATATATGAGGAGCTTAGTAAAACTAATAAATGCCGACCTTGGTCAAGATATCTTGGAAAACAACATTTTTTTCATACAACAACTTAATTTCCGACCTATGGTTCCTATGGCAGCTACATGATATAGTGGTCCGATCTTAATCGGATTTGGCATATATATGGGGAGCATAGTAAAACTAATAAATGACGAGTTTGTTAAAGATATCTTGATCAATAAAATGTTATATGATATAGTTGTCCGATCTTAATAGGATTTCGCATATTTATGAGGAGCATAGTAAAACTAATAAATGCTGAGTTTGGTCAAAATATCTTGATAAACTAAATGTTTTTTCATACAAAAACTTAATTTTCGACCGATCGTACCTATAGCAGAAAAATGATATACTGGTCCGAAATTAATAGGACTTTGCCTATGTATGAGGAGTATAATAAAACTAATAAATGCAGAGTTTGGTAAAGATATCTTGAAAAATAAAATGTTTTTTCATACAAAAACTTAGTTTTCGACCGATCGTTCCCATGGCAGCTACATGATATAGTGGTCCGATCTTAATAAGATTTTATATATTTATGAGGAGCATAGTAAAACTAATAAATGCTGAGTTTGGTCAAAATATCTTGATAAACAAAATGTTTTTTCATACAAAAAGCTAATTTTCGACCGATCGTTCCTATGGTAGCTATATGATATAGTAGACCGATCTTGATAGGATTTGGCATATATATGAGGAGCTAAGTAAAACTAATAAATGCCAAGTTTGGTCAAGATATCTTGATAAACAAAATGTTATATGATATAGTGGTCCAATCTTAATAGGATTTTTCATATATATGAGGAGCTTAGTAAAACTAATAAATGCCGAGTTTGGTCAAGATATCTTGATAAACAAAATGTTTTTCATACAAAAACTTATTTTTCGACCGATCGTTCCTATTGCAGCTACATGATATAGTGGTCCGATCTTAACAGGATTTTGCATTTATATGAAGAGCATAGTATAACTAATAAATGCCGACCTTGGTCAAGATATCTTGGAAAACAACATTTTTTTGATACAACAACTTAATTTCCGGCCTATGGTTCCTATGGCAGCTACATGATATAGTGGTCCGATCTTAATCGGATTTGACATATATATGGGGAGCTTAGTAAAACTAATAAATGACGAGTTTGTTAAAGATATCTTGATAAACAAAATGTTATATGATATAGTGGTCCGATCTTAATAGGATTTTGCATATATATGAGGAGCATAGTAAAACTAATAAATGCTGAGTTTGGTCAAAATATCTTGATAAACAAAATGTTTTTTCATACAAAAAGCTAATTTTCGACCGATCGTTCCTATGGCAGCTATATGATATAGTGGTCCGATCTATATAGGATTTGATATATATATGGGGAGCTTAGTAAAATTAATAAATGACGAGTTTGGTCAAGATATCTTGATAAACAAAATGTTATGTGATATAGTGGTCCGATCTTAATAGGATTTTTCATATACATAAGGAGCTTAGTAAAACTTATAAATGCCGAGTTTGGTGAAGATATCTTGATAAACAAAATGTTATATGATATAGTTGTCCGGTCTTAAAAGGATTTTGCATATATATGAGGAGCATAGTAAAACTAATAAATGCTGAGTTTGGTCAAGATATCTTGATAAACAAAATCTTATATGATATAGTGGTCCAATCTTAATAGGATTTTTCATATATATGAGGAGCTTAGTAAAACTAATAAATGACGAGTTTGGTCAAGATATCTTGGAAAACAACATTTTTTTCATACAACAACTTAATTTCCGACCTATGGTTCCTATGGCAGCTACATGATATAGTGGTCCGATCTTAATCGGATTTGGCATATATATGGGGAGCTTAGTAAAACTAATAAATGACGAGTTTGTTAAAGATATCTTGATCAATAAAATGTTATATGATATAGTTGTCCGATCTTAATAGGATTTCGCATATTTATGAGGAGCATATTAAAACTAATAAATGCTGAGTTTGGTCAAAATATCTTGATAAACTAAATGTTTTTTCATACAAAAACTTAATTTTCGACCGATCGTACCTATAGCAGAAATATGATATACTGGTCCGAAATTAATAGGACTTTGCCTATGTATGAGGAGTATAATAAAACTAATAAATGCAGAGTTTGGTAAAGATATCTTGAAAAATAAAATGTTTTTTCATACAAAAACTTAATTTTCGACCGATCGTTCCCATGGCAGATACATGATATAGTGGTCCGATCTTAATAAGATTTTATATATTTATGAGGAGCATAGTAAATCTAATAAATGCTGAGTTTGGTCAAAATATCTTGATAAACAAAATGTTTTTTCATACAAAAAGCTAATTTTCGACCGATCGTTCCTATGGCAGCTATATGATATAGTGGTCCGATCTTAATAGGATTTGATATAAATATGGGGAGCTTAGTAAAACTAATAAATGACGAGTTTGGTCAAGATATCTTGATAAACAAAATGTTATGTGATATAGTAATCCGATCTTAATAGGATTTTTCATATATATAAGGAGCTTAGTAAAACTAATAAATGCCGAGTTTGGTGAATATATCTCGATAAACAACATGTTATATGATATAGTGGTCCGATCTTAATAGGATTTTGCATATATATGAGGAGCATAGTAAAACTAATAAATGCTGAGTTTGGTCAAAATATCTGGATAAACAAAATGTTTTATAATACACAAACTTAAATTTCGACCGATCGCTCGTATGGCAGCTACATGATATAGTGATCCGTTCTTAATAGGATTTTCCGTATATATGAGGAGCTTAATCAAACGAATAAACGCCGAGTGTGGTCAAGATATCTTGATAAACAAAATGTTTTTTCATACAAAAATTTAATTTTCGACCGATCGTACCTATAGCAGAAATATGATATACTGGTCCGAAATTAATAGGACTTTGCCTATGTATAAGGATTATAATAAAACTAATAAATGCAGAGTTTGGTAAAGATATCTTGAAAAATAAAATGTTTTTTCATACAAAAACTTAATATTCGACCTATCGTTCCCATGGCAGCTACATGATATAGTGGTCCGATCTTAATAAGATTTTGTATATTTATGAGGAGCATAGTTAAACTAATAAATGCCTAGTTTTGTAAATATATCTTGATAAACAGAATGTTTTTTTATAAAAAAACTTAATTTTCGACCGATCGTTCCTAAGGCAGCTTTATGATATAGTAGCCCGATCTTAGTAGGATTTTGCATATTTATGAGGAGCTTAGTAAAACTAATAAATGACGAGTTTGGTCAAGATATCTTCATAAACAAAATGTTATATCATACAAAAACTTAATTTTCGATACATGATATAGTGGTCCGATCTTAATAGGACTTTGCCTATATATGAGGAGTATAGTAAAACTATTAAATGCCGAGTTTTGTAAATATATCTTGATAAACAAAATGTTTTTTTATAAAAAAACTTAATTTTCGACCGATCGTTCCTAAGGCAGCTTTATGATATAGTAGTCCGATCTTAGTAGGATTTTATATATTTATGAGGAGCTTAGTAAAACTAATAAATGACGAGTTTGGTCAAGATATCTTGATAAACGAAATGTTTTTTCATACAAAATCCTAATTTTCGACCGATCGTTCCTATTGCAGCTTTATGATTTAGTGGTCCGATCTTAGTAGGATTTTTCATAAATATGAGGAGCTTAGTAAAACTAATAAATGCCGAGTATGGTTAAGATGTCTTGATAAACAAAATGTTTTTTCATACAAAAACTTAATTTTCGACCGATCGCTCGTATGGCAGCTATATGATATAGTGGTCTGATCTTAATAGGAATTTCTGTATATATGAGGAGCTTAGTGAAACTAATAAACAGTCAAGATATCTTGATAAACAATATGTTTTATAATACAAAAACTTAATTTTCGACCGCTCGCTCCTATGGCAGCCAATGATATACTGGTCCGAAATTAATAGGACTTTGCCTATATATGAGGAGTATGAGTAAAGATATCTTGAAAAATAAAATGTTTCCTCATACAAAAACTTAATTTTCGACCGATCGTTCCCATGGCAGCTACATAATATAGTCGTCCGATCTTAATAGGATTTCGCATATTTATGAGGAGCTTAGTAAAACTAATAAATGACGAGTTTGGTCAAGATATCTTCATAAACAAAATGTTATATCATACAAAAACTTAATTTTCGATACATGATATAGTGGTCCGATCTTAATAGGACTTTGCCTATATATGAGGAGTATAGTAAAACTATTAAATGCCGTGTTTGGTCAAGATATCTTGACTAATAAAATGTTTTTTCATAAAAAAACTTAATTTTCGACCGATCGCTCGTATGGCAGCTATATGATATAGTGGTCCGATCTTAATAAGACTTTGCCTATTTATAAGGAGTATAGCAAAACTAATAAATGCAGAGTTTGGTAAAGATATCTTATAAAATAAAATGTTTTTCTTACAAAAACTTAATTTTCGACCGATCGTTCCTATGGCAAGTATATGATATAGTGGTCCGATCTTAATAGGATTTTGCATATATATGGGGAGCTTAGTAAAACTAATAAATGCCGAGTTTGGTCAAGATATCTTGATAAACAAAATGTTTTTTCATACAAAAACTTAATTTTCGACCGATCGTTCCTATGGCAAATATATGATATAGTGGTCCGATCTGAATAGGATCTGGCATATATATGAGGAGCTTAGTAAAACTAATAAATGCCGAGTTTGGTCAAGATATCTTGATAAACAAAATGTTTTTTCATACAAAAACTTATTTTTCGACCGATCGTTCCCATGGCAGCTACATGGTATATTGGTCCGATCTTAATAAGATATTGTATATTTATGGGGAGCATAGTAAAACTAATAAATGCCGAGTTTTGTCAATATATCTTGATAAACAAAATGTTTTTTCATACAAAAACTTAATTTTCGACCGATCGTTCCTAAGGCAGCTTTATGATATAGTAATCCATTCTTAATAGGATTTTTCATATATATGAGGAGCTTAGTAAAACTAATAAATGCCGAGTTTGGACAAGATATCTTGATAAACGAAATGTTTTTTCATACAAGAACTTAATTTTTGACCGATCGTTCCTAAGGCAGCTTTATGATATAGTAATCCGATCTTAATAGGATTTTTTATATATATGAGGAGCTTAGTAAAACTAATAAATGCCGAGTTTGGTCAAGATATCTTGATAAACGAAATGTTTTTTCATACAAAATCCTAATTTTCGACCGATCGTTCCTATGGCAGCTATATGATTTAGTGGTCCGATCTTAATAGGATTTTTCATAAATATGAGGAGCTTAGTAAAACTAATAAATGCCGAGTATGGTTAAGATGTCTTGATAAACATAATGTTTTTTCATACAAAAACTTAATTTTCGACCGATTGCTCGTATGGCAGCTATATGATATAGTGGTCCGATCTTAATAGGAATTTCCGTCTATATGAGGAGCTTAGTGAAACTAATAAACGGACAAGATATCTTGATAAACAATATATTTTATCATACAAAAACTTAATTTTCGACCGATCGCTCCTATGGCAGCCAATGATATACTGTTCCGAAATTAATAGGACTTTGCCTATATATGAGGAGTATGAGTAAAGATATCTTCAAAAATAAAATGTTTTTTCATACAAAAACTTAATTTTCGACCGATCGTTCCCATGGCAGCTACATAATATAGTGGTCCGATCTTAATAGGATTTTGCATATTTATGAGGAGCTTAGTAAAATTAATAAATGACGAGTTTGGTCAAGATATCTTCATAAACAAAATGTTATATAATACAAAAACTTAATTTTCGATACATGATATAGTGGTCCGATCTTAATAGGACTTTGCCTATATATGAGGAGTATAGTAAAACTATTAAATGCCGTGTTTGGTCAAGATATCTTGACTAATAAAATGTTTTTTCATAAAAAAACTTAATTTTCGACCGATCGCTCGTATGGCAGCTATATGATATAGTGGTCCGATCTTAATAGGACTTTGGCTATTTATGAGGAGTGTAGCAAAACTAATAAATGCAGAGTTTCTTAAAGATATCTTGAAAAATAAAATGTTTTTCTTACAAAAACGTAATTTTCGACCGATCGTTCCTATGGCAAATATATGATATAGTGGTCCGATCTTAATAGGATTTGGCATATATATGAAAAGGTTAGTAAAACTAATAAATCCCGAGTTTGGTCAAGATATCTTGATAAACAAAATGTTTTTTCATACAAAAACTTAATTTTCGACCGATCGTTCCTATGGCAAATATATGATATAGTGGTCCGATCTTAATAGGATTTTGCATATTTATGAGGAGCTTAGTAAAACTAATAAATGACGAGTTTGGTTAAGATATCTTCATAAACAAAATGTTATATCATACAAAAGCTTAATTTTTGCCCGAGCGTTCCTATGACAGCTATATGATATAGTGGTCCGATCTTAATAGGACTTTGCCTATATATGAGGAGTATAGTAAAACTATTAAATGCCGAGTTAGGTCAAGATATCTTGATAAACAAAATGTTTTTTCATACAAAAACTTAATATTCGACCTATCGTTCCCATGGCAGCTACATGATATAGTGGTCCGATCTTAATAGGATTTTGCATATATATGGGGAGCTTAGTAAAACTAATAAATGCCGAGTTTGGTCAAGATATCTTGATAAACTAAATGTTATATGATATAGTGGTCCGATCTTAATAGGATTTGGCATGTATATAAGGAGCATAGTAAAACTAATAAATGCCGAGTTTGGCAAGATATCTTGATAAACAAAATGTTCTTTCATACAAAAACCTAATTTTCGACCGATCGTTCCTATGGCAGCTACATGATATAGTGGTCCGATCTTAATAGGATTTGGCATATATATGGGGAGCTTAGTAAAACTAATAAATTACGAGTTTGGTGAAGATATCTTGATAAACAAAATGTTATATCATAGAAAAAATTAATTTTCGACCTATCGTTCCTATGGCAGCTACATGATATAGTGGTCCGATCTTAATAGGATTTTTCATCTAAACGAGGAGCTTAGTAAAACTAATAAATGCCGAGTTTGGTCAAGATATCTTGATAAACAAAATGTTCTTTCATACAAAAACCTAATTTTCGACCGATCGTTCCTATGGCAGCTACATGATATAGTGGTCCGATCTTAATAGGATTTGGCATATATATGGGGAGCTTAGTAAAACTAATAAATTACGAGTTTGGTGAAGATATCTTGATAAACAAAATGTTATATCATAGAAAAAATTAATTTTCGACCTATCGTTCCTATGGCAGCTACATGATATAGTGGTCCGATCTTAATAGGATTTTGCATATAAATTAAATCGATTTGCTGGTCCAATGATAATTAGGACGATTATGGTGGGGAGTTTGACTTTACTCTCTTTGCTAATCACTGGCCTTGTGGCTCAGCAATGTTTTTGTAATATATAACAAATGATATTTACGGCAGCGTGCCGGAGTAGTGCAAGTTTATTCTTAAACGTCAAATACAAAACTGAAAACTTAATGCACACAAAATTTTACTTAAGCTAAGCCAAAATCGCATCACGCCACAATGTCATGGTCGGCAAGCCGACTCAGCAAAATCTTAGGCAATAACGGAAACTCTTGCAGCAAAACAAAAGTGTCCGGTTACCACCGCTGACCATTGCAGCTATTGCGCGCTGATACAAAGTATGCAGTGTCGCAATTGCGGGGGCTGTTCCATAACTTATGAAGCACGCGATAGCGAGGGCTGATTATAACTTATGAAATATCCTATATTAAGTGCTATGTGTTAACTACTCCCCCTTCAATTATAAGGCCGTCCTCGGCCGACCCAATCCCGGCGACGACTTCTCGTAACTGCTTCGCAGACTTCTTTGCGTCGATGGTCCGCCGAAGAGTGAGGCCAATGCAGATTAAAGCACAGCATATGGCTCCAATGATGAATGCCACACGATAAGCTTGATCAGTTCCGGCGTCTTTCTTGAATTGCTGTATCACCTCCAAATTACGTTCACTCAAACGATGAAGGTAAGGGAGGCTAAGGACATCTTGGCTGGCAGTGATGTTCAGCAAGGGGGAAATGGCAATACCCGGGACTCTATTGCGTACGTTGTTGTGATTGTAAAACAGAGTCCCGTTAATTGTGACTCGGTCTCCGAAGCTGATGAGATGCGTGCCTTGTACCTGGATCTCAGTGCCGTTGTCCACCTGAATCCTTGCCGACCCGTCGTTGAGGATGATGATTCCGTCATCTACATGGGTGATTATTTCCAGGTTGCTCGGCTGGATCTCGCAGTGTGCCGTGCCACCTGCATGGAGCTCTTTGGCACATGAACTCTCTAATGCCAGACGAATAAATGTGGCTCCAGGTGAAGCGGCGCAACTCTGCAGTGTGTGGGTTTCTCCATCGCATTCGGCTATGACGTTGTCAAACAATCGCAATATGAAGTTCTTGTGGACGACAGGATAAATCGTAATTTTTCTGCAAGCTTTTTTAATCTTTGGGAATTTAATAATAAAATGTATAGTGTTAATGGATTGAAGAACTTTTACGGACGCAACGGACATAAGATCTCCTATGGGCGTGTTGGTGGGTTCCTCTAGCCAAATTGATTTCAAATCTGAGTGGTCCAAAATGTTTGGGCTAACAATGTTAGCCTTCGCAAGAGTAATAGCAAGCATTAAATTTTGCAACTCCATCATCAGCATTCTGTTTCTAGTCAGTCAAATAAATGGCTAGTGTCAACTTGTGAGTTTTTGGTTATCTTGAGAATTTTATTGACAGTGATTGTTAACTGGTTAAGCTGGTCTTGAACTCTAGTGTTTATTTCTACTTGTCTATTGTTGGCATTTATTAGTTGCCTTTCAGTGAACCTAGTCTGCTCTAAATCACCGGCATCGGGTGTACCCGCCACAACCTTCAGTATGGATCCTAGGAAATCTAAACTCCTGGCGACTCTATGGTGTGTGCCTAACGCCTCTAATAGGTCTTGTAGATGTGCCGTGTCCACACTTAGAAGTTTTTTCATGTGGGATAGCGGGAACATGTCAATTAATTTGACCGTTTCTTCCACCATTCGCACGTACTCTGAGAGGTTTGCCGAGTGCCTAACATAGGCGTATTCTTCCCATACCAAGATTTCACCGTCGACGATGGGAATGTACTTGGCACGCGAGTAGTCGGTGACATGAGCCGAAGCCACTGATAAGGAAAGGAGTAATATGGATCCAAACCTGTGAAATGAAGTTGTTTTCTTTCTTTTTAGCAACTTTTTTGTTTTTCTTTTTTTTTTTTAAAGAGGTTTGCCCACCACCAAAAATGTTTTATAAAAACTTTGCCAAGTGGCTAAAAAAAGGTGTGAAAAAACAAGGGAGTCACCTTAGGTTGTCCTTGTGGATCACCCTCCCTCTAATGAGGACCTCGGTCCCCAGGTCTGCTTCCACGGCCTTCTCATCACATAAAGGTGTGAGTTTGTTTCCGAGCCGTCGGTTGGACTTGACCAAAACTTTGTCACCAACGTCGAAGACCCTATTCTGCCGATTTGCGTTCTCCCTAGCTCTGAGCGTCGTCTGAGCGTTTCTGATCTTTTCTTGTATCTTTTCTTGTGGCTCATCTGGGTGCGCCTGAACCACATCGACTGGTCTCTGGTCGATGACCGAATGGATCGACTTATTGTACTCCGTTGTAGCCAGTAAAATGACTTCTACGGTGTCACTTATGCCTTTATCGATCTTTAGGCATCTGGCTAGTTCTAACAGAGTGCTGTGAAAGCGCTCAACCTGTCCATTCGAGATGCTATGCAATGGTGGTGCATTTGAAATGCTGACCCCATAGTTGTTTGCGAGCAAAGTCACGATGGTCTCTGAATTCAATGACGGTTCATTGTCACAGTAAATGGATCTGGCTTTTGGAAAAAAATTCATTATTTGTATTAAAGCCGGCTTCAGATCCACAATTGTTCTTGAAGGGACCGGTTGGACAATAGCAAACTTAGAGAACTTGTCGATGCAAGTGAGAAAGTATTTCCTGTCAGTGGAGAAAATGTCTATGTGTAACATCTCTCCTACATGTGAGGGGATCGGTGTCTCCCCAAGCTCTTGTTTTTTGGGGTGTCTATCATATTTAGCCCTAGCACATGTTTTGCAATTTTGTACTATTTCATTGGCTATTTTTGCCATCTTTGGAAAGTAGTACTCCGAGAGTACCTGCTTAATATTTTCCTGTGCAGACCTATGGGCCCTATTATGCTCGGCTGCGAGGATTTCCCTTCTTTCTCCAACCGCAAATATGTCCACTACGCACTTTCGCAGTGCCAGAATTTTGTGGCCGGGTATCTTCGAACCAATGCATCTTGTATCATTGCAAGCGTGTGTAAATTACAGTGGAGAGCATTTACGCATTTGGGTGAAACTACATCTTCGAGCTCGTCTAGCAGCGATTCGATGCAAGTATAGCTGATCAGGTAGCGTTTCTTGTTTCCAAAAAGAATAAAACTTGGTTTTAAGGGGAAACGCGCCTCTTCTAGCACTATTTGGTTTTGAAAACAATTCAAGGGTTTGTCTGTTGTCTCAATGGTGTTGGTGAGAGATACCTCACTGTGGATCGTTGCTGCGCAGGACTCAACTTCTTGTTCATTTACAGCGTTGAGCTGCTGTCTTGACAAGGCATCCGCAACCAGATTGTCCTTGCCAGGTTTATAGAAGATACGTGCATTAGACTCGTCAATGCGCGCTTTCCACCTTTTAATCTTCGTATTTGGATTGGATTCCGAAACTGCGAAGGTCAAGGGTTGATGGTCAGTGAAGATATTAATGTCTTTCACCCCATACAAATAGTGCCTTAACTTGGCAAGTGACCATACGATGGCCAATAACTCTCTCTCATTTGTTGCATAGTTAGCCTCGCTGTCCTTCAATGTTCTTGAAATCATTGTTATAGGACGACCCTCTTGGGACAAAACTGCACCTATGCCGTGAGCCGAAGCATCGGTCGTTAGATCGAATGGCTTCTTAAAATCGGGGTACCTGAGCATTACATTCTCGGATGACAAAATATCGCGCAACTTCTGAAACGCCCTTTGCTGCACTTCAGAGAATTGAACCTTTATATTTCTGGACCTATGCTTACTGACTGTTCCATTTTCACCCTTCAAGATGTTCGAGATGGGTCTTGCTATTGCGGCGAAGTCCCTAATGAAACATCTGTAATAACTTGGGAGGTCTAGAAATGATCTGACCTCGAACAGAGTTTTAGGTTCTGGGTACTCCTGTATTGCCCTAACCTTTTCAGGATCCGTCGTGGCGCCAGTGCTGGTGACTATGAAACCAAGAAAGTTCACGCTTTTCTTAAAAAAACGTGACTTTTCGACGGAGACCCTCATGTTTGCTTCGAGTAAGCTTTTTAGGACCCAATCCACGTGTTTAATGTGGGATTCCTCATCTTCTGAAAAGATGATTACGTCATCGACATAAACATAGCAAGATTTGCCAATCTGCTCTCGCAGTATGTCGTCGATGGTTCTTTGGAAGATGCTTGCTGCATTCTTTAATCCAAAGGGGAGTCTTTTGAACTAGTATTTCCCCCCGTTCACAGAGAAAGAGGTTTTTTCACGGTCGCGTTCAGCGAGTATGATCTGGTGATAACCAGACTTGAGGTCTAATGTTGAAAAGAATTTGGCTCTCCCCAAATTCCCCAATATCATTGATATATTAGGCATAGGGTATTTGTCAGGCACGGTTCTTTCGTTAAGTTTACGAAAGTCCATTACCAACCTCATTTTCCTATTGCCTGCTTCATCAGTGCCCTTCTTGTCTACTACCCATATTGGGTTATTGTAGGGAGAGACCGACTTTTGAATTATATCATTTTTTAGCAGATCCTTGATTTCTTTATTAACGAAATCCGCTGCTCCCATTGGATATGGGTAAAGCTTGGCATAGATCGGTTGCTCATCTGTGGTCCTAATGGTAGCCACGACTGATGTGTTATACGGCAACGCCTCGTCTGGGTCTGTAAAGGCCTTTTGTCTGGTCTTTAGCATTTTCAAAAAAGAACTTCTAGCTAATGGGGATGCCTCTGCACAGTCTACATTTGTGAAATTTACATTTTTGCACGTGTGGAAGGTGATTTGTTCGACCTCCGTACCCCACTTAAGTTGTCCTGAAGCTAGACAAAGCGAAGCAGCTGCCTGCTTTAGCAGGTCAAGGCCTACAATCCCATCAAAAGTTGACAAGTCCGGCAGAATAAAAAAGGTTGCCTTTAACCCAAACATTGAAATAAAGCATTTGTGTGTAATTTGTGTCTCGCCATGAATGGAATGAATTTTGAAGGGGGACTCTACCGAGCGGACGGTCAACCCTTCATGTGGCCGAATGAAATTCTTGGCCGCGCCCGTGTCTATGAGGAATCGCATGTGAGTCCCTACTACTCTTCGTCTGATGACGGGTAGCAGGGATTTGCTCCTAAAAAATTGAGGGCATCAGAGTCATAACTAGCATCGTCATTGATTTGTGCCGCTGCGCTGGAGGCGGCATTAGCATACGCCTCTGCCCCCTGTCCCGCGTCTTGCGTGACGTGATTCAACCTCTGTTGATTTCTCTGACCGCCTGTGCGGTCCGATGCGGGGTGCTTCCTATTCGCGTAAGCAGGGGCCTGAGTGGGCTGCAAGACCCTTGAGAAGGAAGTATCGACTTCCATGGGCTCCGGTGCGCCATTATTATTATGCTGCCTGCTGCTTCGTTGGTCAGTCTGCACTGGGGCCTTGCTTTGCTTGCTAAAGTGCGGATTCTTTGAACCGCTAGCTTGTGCTTCGGCTTGTTGCGAATGCCTCTCCTGTTGGTGAACCTGCGCTGGAAAAGCTTGCGCTCTTTGTCTTCTAGACTTCTTGCGAAATTAGCCGCGAATGCGCACCTTTCATGATTTGACTCGACTTCTTGCGCGAGAGCTAGCGCTGAAGGCAAATCTCTGGGCTTTGCTGCAAAGAGCACATCTGTAAGACTGCGCTTGAGACCCGATATGAACACACGCAACGCATCGTCGCGGTTTTTTTCACATAGGCCCTTTGCTAAAGCCGCCTCATATGACATGTTAACTTTGTTAGTGAGAAGAGTGAGTTTCTTCTCTACCTCATCGTAATATTGAAGCAGGGACAGGCCACCTTGCCTCAAGGTACCTAATTCCTGTTCAATGACGTGAATTGGTCTCTTGTCACTGTATGTGAAATCTAGGCGATTTATTATCGCATCGAAATTCAATACAGTACCAAATGAGGCCAGCACCGCGTCTGCGGGGCCCCTAATCTTGCTTCTTATGATGATAACAGCCTGATAATGACGAGAACTGCCATTATGTGGTCTGAAGATCTCGTAAGCGGCTAATGCTGCCTGTCTCCAAGATACATAAGATTCCTGTACTCCTGCAAACTTAGGTAAGCACTTGACGGCATCTAGCGGCTCGTCACAGCGAATGTCGTTTCTAATTCCTATAGCAGCATATGCTACTACTTGTGGGGCGGCAACGTTTGCTGCTGCTATTTGTTCAGCTAACTCATTAATTCTTTGAGTCAACGCTTGCTCCCTCTGCTGGTTTGCAGCGGCCTGTTCGGCTAAAGCATTGCTGATAGCCGTCCTTACTACTTCCCTAAGCTGATCTGGATCCATTTTACTTGATGGTGGGGGAACTGCAGGGAGAAGTCTTGTAGCCGGGACTCTGATGCGAATGTCACAGTCGGAATCTGAGTCGCTAGACTGCTTGCGAGGGTTTCTATATTGGCTGAACCGTGACATGCGCAGGCCAGTGGCTGCGAAAAATAAAACGGGCCGTCAAAAGATGGGTCGAATTACGTCGCAGCTCTGAACCACGAGAACTGTATGTATTGTTATAGCACAATTTTAGACACATAGAAAGTAACACAAAGTAATTTTATTAACGATCTGGATGATAAATTGTTTTAACTAAAATTCTCGAAGCAGTCACTCTCACGTGTTTCAGAAACTTGGTTCTGATTATTATTATTTAAAAAAAAAAAAAATGTTATATGATCTGTTGCAAGATAAAATACTCACTAGTACTAAATAATTTTTTATAGAAAAAAAAAAAAATTTGTGTTTGAAGAAAAATGTTGGCTAGAGTATCCACTTACATGATTCAATTAACACAAAAAAAAATTTCTTTATAAAATTGGTCACTCGCAGCTCCCGCGCTGCTGTCTTAATTGTTGTTGGTTGTTGCAGCTCCTGTGCTGCTGTTTTACTTGTTTTGGTTGTGGAGTCTGACCACTAGTTGGGCGCCAATTAAATCGATTTGCTGGTCCAATGATAATTAGGACGATTATGGTGGAGAGTTTGACTTCACTCTCTTTGCTAATCACTGGCCTTGTGGCTCAGCAATGTTTTTGTAATATATAACAAATGATATTTACGGCAGCGTGCCGGAGTAGTGCAAGTTTATTCTTAAACGTCAAATACAAAACTGAAAACTTAATGCACACAAAATTTTACTTAAGCTAAGCCAAAATCGCATCACGCCACAATGTCATGGTCGGCAAGCCGACTCAGCAAAATCTTAGGCAATAACGGAAACTCTTGCAGCAAAACAAAAGTGTCCGTTTACCACCGCTGACCATTGCAGCTATTGCGCGCTGATACAAAGTATGCAGTGTCGCAATTGCGGGGGCTGTTCCTTAACTTATGAAGCTCGCGATAGCGAGGGCTGATTATAACTTATGAAATATCCTATATTAAGTGCCATGTGTTAACTTATATATGAGGAGCTTAGTAAAACTAATAAATGCCGTGTATGGTCAAGATATCTTGATAAACAAAATGTTTTATCATACAAAAACTTAATTTTCGACTGATCGTACCTATGGCAGATATATGATATACTGGTCTGATCTTTATAGGACTTTGCTTATATATGAGGAGTATAGTAAAACTAATAAATGCAGAGTTTGGTAAAGATATCTTGAAAAATAAAATGTTTTCTCATACAAAAACTTTATTTTCGACTGATCGTTCCTATGGCAGATATATGTTATAGTGGTCCGATCTTAATAGGATTTTCCGTATATATGAGGAGCTTAGTAAAACTAATAAACGCCGAGTTTGGTCAAGATATCTTGATAAACAAAATGTTTTTTCATACAAAAACTTAATTTTCGCCCGATCGTACCTATGGCAGATATATGATATACTGGTCTGATCTTTATAGGACTTTGCTTATATATGAGGAGTATAGTAAAACTAATAAATGCAGAGTTTGGTAAAGATATCTTGAAAAATAAAATGTTTTCTCATACAAAAACTTTATTTTCGACCGATCGTTCCTATGGCAGCTACATGATATGGTGGTCCGATCTTAATAGGATTTTGCATATTTATGAGGAGCATAGTAAAACTAATAAATGCCCAGTTTTGTCAAGATATCTTGATAAACAAAATGTTTTTTCATACAAAAACTTAATTTTCGACCGATCGTTCCTATGGCTGATATATGATATAGTAGGCCGATCTTAATAGGATTTGGCATATATATGAGGAAGTTAGTAAAACTAACAAATGCCGAGTTTGGTCAATATATCTTGATAAACAAAATGTTTTTTCAAACAAAATCTTAATTTTCGACCCTTTTTTCCTATGGCAGATATATGATATCGTTGTCCGATCTTAATAGGATTTTGCATATTTATGAGGAGCATAGTAAAACTAATAAATGCCGAGTTTGGTCAAGATATCTTGTTAAACAAAATGTTTTATCATACAAAAACTTAACTTTCGACCGATCGCTCGTAAGGCAGCTATATGATATAGTGGTCCGATCTTAATAGGATTTTGCATACATATGGGGAGCTTAGTAAAACTAATAAATGCCGAGTTTGGTCAAGATATCTTGATAAACTAAATGTTATATGATATAGTGGTCCGTTCTTAATAGGATTTGGCATGTATATTAGGAGCATAGTAAAACTAATAAATGCCGAGTTTGGTCAAGATATCTTGATAAACAAAATGTTTTTTCATACAAAAACTTAATTTTCGACCGATCGCTCCTATGGCAGCTATATGATATAGTGGTCCGATCTTAATAGGATTTTGCGTTCCTATTGCAGATACATGATATAGTGGTCCGATCTTAATAGGATTTTGCATTTATATGA